>NC_037672.1:146956858-147185266 GCF_003255815.1 Theropithecus gelada
ACACGGTGAAACCCCGTCTCTACTAAAAATAAAAAAAAAAACTAGCCGGGCGAGGTGGCGGGCGCCTGTAGTCCCAGCTACTCGGGAGGCTGAGGCAGGAGAATGGCGTGAACCCGGGAGGCGGAGCTTACAGTGAGCCGATATCGCGCCACTGCACTCCAGCCTGGGTGACAGAGCAAGACTCCATCTCAAAAAACAAAAAAAAAACCTGCTTTTGTGTGCATCAAAATGTCGAGGGTAATACTACACATCTACAACCAGCCGATCTTCAACAAACCTGACAAAAACAAGCATTCCCTATTTAATAAATGGTGTTGGGAAAACTGGCTAGCCATATGTAGAAAACAGAAACGGGACCCCTTCCTTACACTTTATACAAAAATTAAGTCAAGATGGATTAAAGACTTAAATCTAAAACCTAAAACCATAACAACCCTAGAAGAAAACCTAGGCAATATCATTGAGGACATAGGCATGGGCAAAGACTTCATGACTAATACACCAAAAGCAATTGCAACAAAAGTCAAATTTGACAAATGGGATGTAGTTAAACTAAAGAGCTTCTGCACAGCGAAAGAAACTATCATCAGAGTAAAGAGGCAACCTACGGAATGGGAGAAAAATTTTGCAATCTATCCATCTGACAAAGGGCTAATATCCAGAATCTATAAGGAACTTAAACAAATTTACAAGAAAAAAACAAACAACCCCATCAAAAAGTAGGCAAAAGATATGAACAGATACTTCTCAAAAGAAGACATTAATGTGGCCAACAAACATATGAAAAAAAAAGCTCATCATTAGAGAAATGCAAATCAAAACCACAATGAGATACCATCACATGCCAGTTAGAATGGTGATCATTAAAATGTCAGGGAACAACAGATGCTGGAGAGGATGTGGAGAAATAGGAACACTTTTATAATGTTGGTGGGAGTGTAGTTCAACCATTGTGGATGACAGTATGGCGATTCCTCAAGGATCTAGAACCAGAAATACAATTTGACCCAGCAATCCCATTACTGGGTATATACCCAAAGGATTATAAATCATTCTACTATAAAGGCACATGCACATGTGTGTTTACTGCAACACTATTTTTAATAGCAAAGACTCAGAACCAACCCAAATGCTCATCAATGATAGACTGGATAAAAAAATTGTGGCATATATACAACATGGGATACTATGCAGCCATATAAAGGAATGAGCTCATGTCCTTTGCTGGGACATGGATGAAGCTGGAAGCCATCATTCTCAGGAAACTAACACAGGAACAGAAAACCAACCGCCACAAGTTCTCACTCATAAATGGGAGTTGAACAATGAGAAACCTGGACATAGGGAGGGGAACATCACAGACCGGGGCCTGGTGGGGTGTAGGGGACAAGGGGAGGGAGAGCATTAGGACAAATACCTAATGTATGTGGGGTTTAAAACCTAGATGACGATTTGATAGGTGCAGCAAACCACCGTGGCACATATATACCTATGTAACAAACCTGCATGTTCTGAACATGTATCCCAGAACTTAAAATTTAAAAAACAGTCAAGGTTATGCAAGAAATTGTTACAGAGGTTATCTCAACTGAGCTAGACTGGATACAAAGGAGGCTTTTCCTTCTAATTTCACATCTTTCTATTTGGGAAAAAAAAATTAGAAGATGGAAACAAAAAAAAATCAAGGTAGCAAAAATAGATGAATGATTGTAATTTTTATCACACTGCTTATTCAAGTGGGTTAGAAGTTGAGAAAAGAGAGACCACACAGAGAGAGACATACACTCACATTTGTAAATATGTGAACTGCATGTTTTTGCTTTATTTAACCAAAGACACTAAACTTAAACTAAGCAGCAAGAATGGTTACTAAGAACAGGGCAGATGCAGCATATCTTCAATCTTTTCCTGGCCTCTTGCTTCCCTAACAGGAATCACAATCACAAGCTGATAATTCATTTCCCTAGCAGAGTTCTGCTGGGCCTCAGAAATGGTTAAATTCTTCCTAAGTGTCAGTTGTGGTTAAATTCTTCCTAAGTTGTGTTATACTCACATCACCATTCTTAAACAACTTATACAAATAATCATGTATTTCTATTTTTAAAAGCTTAACAAATATTAGGATCTACTAGTTCTTGAACCCAATTCAATAAGGTCCTATCTTTATCCGGCAGAAGAATGTGGAGTCAGCACCAGATGTCACCAAATAGTAAGTCAGTCTCCAGCTTCCCAGTGTCTCAGAAAGTGGTTTTCTTATACTCTTATGAAAATAACTGCTGAAAGTAAGCACAGAAAAAGTGACATCAGAAAGTAGAAAATATCAGCATTTATCCTCTGCTCATGTGCCTTCTCAGTTTGAAACCAAATGATTTTATAAGCGTACCTTATTTGAGACTCTGACCTAAGATGGCCAGCTCATCTTGGTTTGCCCAGGACTTTCCCTGTTTTAGCACCGAAAATCCCACATCGTGGGAAGCCCCCTCAGTCCCTGGAGAACCAGAACAGGGATTTCCGGACGTGAGCCTGAATTCTGTTGTGCTATACACCCAAACCTGATTCCCACCTCCCGGAGATATTTCTGCTGCTTTCATTTTGCTTCTTCCTTCACTCCCACAATGTTTCAATCAAAAGAGAAGATTGTCAAGAGGAAAATATCGGCATGAGAAAATCATTCTTATTTTTTTCTGCTCCTTGTTTTATAAACTTCAGCCCCTCCTGTTTTCAAGGGCCTATTAGTAAACATGAATTTAAAAAACAGTCTGACTGCAAAATAAAATATATATGGGAGATTCTTACATCACAGAACTTAGAATTAAAGTAATTGTTTTTCCATGAATTTGAGAATATTAACAGAAGGCATCAGGAAGAATATTTACGAAGTGACAAGGTAATTGCATTCAGTCCTGAAGACACAGTTGTAGTTACCGCTCACTTTCGCCAGATGGCAGACATGAGCGCTACTTCGCTTCTGCCTTACTAAGATTCTGAATTGAGTTAGATTTTTCTCGGTTCGAAGTCATAAATCAGAAATGTCCTCAGAGTGACCTATGGATGTAAATTACCAGAATTTATCATCTGCTGTTACATATGTGGGATCTTTCCTGATGTCCTGCCTCACAGAGTCATTTATTAAGTGTGTTCAAAAGGAACTTTTTCCTGTGAGGCCCCACAATGTGGTCACTGCAGTGGAACGCCCGTTTCCCATGCTTAATGACATACCCCTGTCTGGGCAAGGGACAAAGATGTGTAACACTTGCAGAAGTATTAGAGGGCACAAAAGGAAGGAGCTGGGTAATATATTCCATGTCTTAACATCTATAACAACCTCTAGAATAAATGTATAAATTGAAAGACACAAATACAGCATCTGAAGAAGTTCCAACCTTTCTTGACTGTCTAAATCATCAGCATTGAGTACTATCGACCTGTATCTGTCCTTGAAGCAAATTTTTAAGGTTGTTTCTTCCACTTGTTCTATTGTATTATAAAATTGTAGTGGGCCACGATTTAGTCACACTACACTAGGATAGGCACAGAACATATAGTGTCTTTATTTTTCTCTTATCTAGGGATTCTCCTTGTGGATAGAGTAAAACTTTAAACCTGCTGAGAAATACCACCTAGTCACCTCTCATTAAGCAGTCTGCTTCCAGTTTGCTAAAGCTCTTTTCAGGTAAAACTCAGTCTTTCAGAATTTCCTTCCCTGCCCCTTCTCCTCCCCAAAGTGGCCTCTTGAGATGGGGGGAAGAAAACTTGGTCCTTCCTGGAGACCTTGGGGTGTTCCCCAGGTCCTTGCTCGCCTCAAGGGAAGGGTGTATATTATGCACCTGGTCGGACTTACCCTGCTGACATCCACAGCTGACATCCATTCTCTCTTCATCTCCTCGGAGTCCTGAGGTCCTTCCTACTGGTTTCACAACACCAGCCCCAGATTTTTCCTCAGCTGAACATTACCCCTGAGATCAGGCTTTGATTCCCAGTCCAAATGGTCCTCCCAGCACCCTTTGGTTTCAACATCATTTTACCCCCATTGCATCTGCAACCTTGGTAAGATTCCCAGCCTTCCTCACCCTGCCCCCACAGGGGACCAGCAGAGACATCAAGATGCCTTTTGCCCCATGTCAAGGAGGTCAAGGAGTCTCCAAGGAGGGACCAAACTCAGGCTCTTTCTCTGTTTAACCAAGTTACACCCTGAATTTCACCATGGGGTGGCTGCTCTGCTCTTGCGGTGCCAAATGCGAAAAGAGACAAAAACCTCTTTGTGTTTGGCCTTCAGCTTTGATCTCTGTAGTGTACACACACACACATGCACACATACACACACACACAAAACCATCCTGGGATGTTTGCAGGGAAGCCATGATATGCTTGGATCTGACCATTTCCCTGCCTCCTTCCTTCCCTCTCCTCCTAGTCTGACCATCATATATAAAGGCACAGGCTTTCTACTTCCTCTTCCTCCCTACCTTGCACTTTCTGGTATCATCTTCAGTTCTCCCAGAGGCATCACACTCACTGCTCAGATATTAGAGCCAATCATGACTTTAGGACTACTTTATTCAACTAGACCTGACTCTTGATAGCAAAAGTTGGGTCTTTGGGATTTAGAAATTCCGTCTCTCTCCAAAAAGCCCAACTTTCAAGACCCTCCCCCCACTCCACCTAAAACAGTGAGGAAATGTACTGTTACCTGTTTGTTCTGTATAGTATGACATTTTCTTACCTGGAACAGTAAGCCTCCTAGTTTAGCCTAGACTAGAAGTTAAAGGTTAAAACGGACTCAGATTTAAGGGACAAATGAATACAATCATTTTCAGGTATTTAAAGTATTATTTATTATAGAAACTAAGAACTCCATATGCAAAGTGTTTAAAATAGGAATGGGCACATAAGCACAACTGTAATCATTATCAATATTTTTACTGAATGTAAAACAAAGGCAGGCCTGTATGTCAGAGATAAGGAGGGAAATAATATATTGCCATGTTGGGACTGATTATTCTGAAAACTTTCTATTATGAAATAAATACTACCTTTTGAATTTCCATTTGCAAAAATGTTGGGGATATGAAAGTGTGAGAAAAAGTTAAAAATGAAATCAGAATACACTTTGCTTTGGGTTTACGAGAGAAGGTCAGCTGCCCGATTCAGCATCTGAAACCTATAACCTGTTTTTCATATCTCGATTTTGACAGGTTCTAGCTTTCCCCCAAAATCAATGTAAACAAAATCAGTTGCCTCATCACCCCAGAAAATATGCGACAACATGGGACATAAGGGATGTTAAAGTAACTACAACTCGCAGCTAAAACAAGATCATTGTAAAAGAAAATTATTGACAGAAAATCATTGACTCATGGTAGAGACCATTTTGGTAGAAAGGACAAAGAGAAGCTACAATACTAATCACAGTTAACAGAAAGTTGCTTCAGCTATAAGTTTTATGACCAAAACATTCAAGTTAAAACGTACATGTTGTTTCTGCTTTCTCTCAATGTGACAGTTGCTAACCCTGGTCCATTAAGCAGGCAGGCCTGTGTGTGAATCTGCTGGGTGAGGCAGTATTAACCTCTTTGACATTAGTTTTCCTAACCCAGTGGCTCCTGTTTCTTCAGTTAATGTGGATTTGGTGTTAATATTTCCAACCTTCCAAAGGACATGATTATAAGTGCCACCCAACCTTTGAGTACAATTATACTCTTTGCTACAAAGTACCCAGTGTCCTAGAAAATCAATAAGTCAGTCCCAATGGATAAGGTTAAAGACAAAAAAAATCAATATATCAGAAGGAAAAAGTATAGTCTCCAGCCATCTAGATATTTCAAATGTTATATTATTTTTAAGTGACATCACCATTCGGGGGCACTTTTTCATAAAAACCCTAATAGTTTAACTGTTGTGACATCTTTAGTCATTGCTTAACAAACCTGAATCCCTCAGAGGGTTTCTTGGGGCCATAAAGTGGATAACAGAACAGAACAGCAGTGACCAGTACTTCATTACTCAAGGACTGTCCCAGAAGCCTGGCCGGATCCCCTTGGTAGGCCAAATACAGGGTGTGCTATGCCCTATAACCTTCTACCCTTCACAGAGGAAGATTCTGGCCAGGTCTGAAAGCTTTCTCCTGCAATGCCTGAAGTTCTCCTACAGTGCCTCAGCGGCCTTGTGAGGACCCAGAGGATGGAGGAATATCCAGAATCTCACTTCCAGTGATTCTCAAGAGAGGGCTTTTCTGTTTTGAAACACTTCTAAAGCCGCTATCCTAATCCTGGACTGTATAATCACGATAGAAGGAGGGAAGAACAAGCACCTTTTATTCTCAGTTACTCCCACCTCCGAGCTAATGTGAACCAGGAGCACATGTTTTGAACTCCTGACTAATTATTAGAGTGTAAAAACAACTAGAACCGATTGCATGTAAAATATCTTAATACAGTTCATTTTTAAAATAACAATTGAAATACAAGAAATATGCACAAGGTGCTGGGTGCAGTTATGCGCAGTCCTGGCCACACATTGAAATGACTGGGAAACTTAAAGTCAGGAATCTGACTGAAAAGGTTCCACTTGAATTTGTGGTGGAATGGAGTTGAAGAATCAGTGTTCTTTAAGTTTCCCATGTGATTCTAATGTACAAAAGCAACTGATTAAAACCACAGTATTACAAATACACAGAGAAAGATTCTATCTACCCAAAGAGCAGAAGCGCAGAAACAGGATCCCAAAGCTTCCAGAGACCAGAATGGTCTCCTAGCAACTGCTTCACCTGAAGGCCACTGAAGTAGCAGCTGTTATGACTAAAAGTTAATGGGAGCAGTTTTCATCCTTGTGTCTCAGCCTGATTACATTACCGTTGGCTTTGGTACAGTATTTCCAAAACTCATAATCGTAACAGTCACCAGAGAAGCTTGCTCAAACTAGAGATTCCAGGTTTTTCCTTCCTAGTTCTACTCAATAGGTCTATATACTGCAGCCTAGGAAGTCGTACGTTCAATAAGCACCTCAGGTGGTGCTTATGACTTGGCAAGTTGGAGAAACTCTGCTCTAGAATCCAAATTGTTAAAACGGCCTCTCAGTTCCAGTCTTCCGATTTCACCCAGCTTCAATTCATCACATACATTATTTCTAGAACACTCTTCCCACTTCCTATATCCATTATGCCACTCTCTGCTGGCTAGCACAGCCTGGCTACGTGTTCTCAGGTTGTATCATTTGTGTACTATTCTTGTTTGAATTCCCTTCCCCTCTGGAAGTGCAGGAACTGGGACTGGACATAAAGGAGATCGTTATGGTCTTCAGACCACAGGACACGGAGGTTAGGAAAATCCAAAAACAATAACAAAAAGTAATAATAAAAAGTGAAACAATATTTGAAAGTCAAGCAGACAATGCAGCTAAACAGCCTATCTGAAGCACCCTAGCCTACAAGGCCTACCTGTGTACTCGTTGGGAAGAAGAGATGTCAACCCCCATAGCAATCACGGCTGACACTTTTGCACTTACTGCTAAGTGCTTTTCATACATCATCTCATTTCATCTACGTAGTATATGAGGCATATACTACTCTTGTCCCAGTTTACATAGGAGGACGCGTAGGTGTTTAAGTAACTTGCCCAGTGACACACAATATAGAGCCAGGAAGCAAGCCCAGGTCAGGCAGGCTTTGAACCACTGAGCGATACTGTCTCCCACTTACAGAGAACAGAACAAATAAGTAGGTCCAGGAAACAGCCTCAGTTTCCTCATCTTATGCCCTGGAAACAAGTGAGCTGTAAAAACTCCTAAGCTTAGATTGGAGTCTAGTTTTTCAGGGAGGCATCCCAGATATCATGTCATGCTTCTTTCTTAACCTGCTTCTTGGGAATTTTTGTTTAATATTGTTTAATGTGCTTTTTTAAATTGTTTAAAAAAAAAATGTTGATTGAAAGCAATTTACTTAAAAGTGACTTTATTCTGAGCCATGTTTGTTAGCATCATCTTCGTTGGCTGACAATTCAAGACAAAAATGTTGATCCCTAACCTAGGTTCTATATTCTGTTTCATATTCATTTTTAATTATGTTTCTGAGAAATAAGGCCATTCCTTTGAATGTGTTTCTTGTAGTAACAGGTTCAAGGAAAATGATAATGAAAAAAAAATCTGATGTCTCTACCTGAGAAATGTGGAAGGAAATCCTTTAAGAAATTGATTATAATATATGCTATAGTGGAAAACGAATGAACTTGGTGTCAAACAAGCCAAGGTTTGCCTCACTGTAAGCTGTGTTACCTGGATTAATTACTTCCCTTCTCTGAGCAATGATGATTAATCTTAAAGTAAGGATAGTATTACCTAAAACAAAGCTGACAAACTATGACCATGAGCCAAATACGGCCCGGCCGGACTGTTCTTTAAAACCCTCCCTCCAGAGAAGAATAATTTTCACATTTTTTAAGAGTTGCAAAAAAAAAAGAAAAAGAAAAAGAATATTCAGTAGAATTCCTTTGAGGCCTGCAAAGTCTAAAATATTTATTAATACTATCTGGCCCTTTATAGAAAAAAATTTACCAACCCCTGACCTGAAGGCAAGACCCGCCTAGGTTATCATAGAAAGCAAAGCCAAGATGAGATACAGAATCTATATTTTAAAGTAGGTTCTCTCACTAGGTCCCAAGAAGGCTCCCAGTACTTGAAATTCAAATTGTGTTTCAGCAAAATTTCAAATGACCACAGGCCTCCTAACAAAGGAGAGAAGCATCAAAGCAAAGACTCATTTTGTGAAAGGCAAGGATCTGCTACCTGAATTATTGCTAAGCTTGGTGTAGCATAAAGGTTTTCAAACAGGGAAGGAGACATGACTTGGAATCTACTGTCCTTTAAAATGTCACGCAGAAGCATAAACAAACAAAACAAGTAACCTCTGGCGTTGTTCTGAAGGAGAGGGAATAAGAATGAGTGGACTGGACCTTCATTTGACCTCTCTTGTCCCTCCTGAGCAGGCAGCCTCAAGAGATCCTTGGATGCACAAAGACTATTCTGTGTGTGTGTCTGTATGTGTGTGCACATATATATGTTTGCATGTATTTCAAAATTGGAACAAAATGAAATTCATTTACAATAACATGATTTTTAAAAGCCATGATAGAAATGCTATATAAAGAGGTAACTACATTATGAAAGTCTGAAAGTTCCCTCATCATTGGAGTTAGAGAAAGTTAAGTGTCTCTGCCAGGACCTGGAAAGCATTGCATTCTGTCCCCGACCTCGGCCACTCACTGTTTCTGGTTAAGGAATTCATACCAGTCACAAGGAAATTTGGCTTCCATTCAAAAGGAGGGGGAAGAAAACAAAAACAACTCCACTGTAAAACAGAAAGGAAAATGAGTCTGACAGATTTATTCCTTTCTGCATTTCCTGTTGCTGCTTCCCAAGGGTGGCTTTCAAAAGCAAGATTTTGTCCCATGAGAATAGCCGCTATAACGTGGCGACCCTCTCTGAGAAAGATCAGCCTCTCCATTTTCATTTCTTGATATTTTTTTAATTCCGGAGCCCCAGAACAAGCCCCAGGTGGCCTCTGTGTCCAATACAAACATGTAATGTTCTCTTTCCTTTGTTTTTATAAGACTTTAGAAAAGAAGAAGATGGGGATTGTTATCAAAGTCCCAAGGACAGAGAAGGTGAACCCAGGCGTGGTCCCAGAGGGAGGAAGAAGCCATGTGATATTTGCAGAACAAACAGAAATAATGACAAACTAACACTTTCAAAAAACTAGAACCATTCTCATTCATGTGTCTGCTTAAAAATGTATGTTTTGTAAGTACATGTAAGTGATACCCCAAAGACAGATTCAGGAGATTGGAGATAGGCATGCACGTAAGTGCAGACTCAAGCAAAGGATAAAATGATTCCATGGGGGCAGAGTGGTGAACTAATGTATATTACATGTCAAAGCGTCTGCCAATTGGGTATGTTCTTATAAAGAATTAATGTTTCACTCACATTCAATACAGTTGACTTGCTCCAGCTGAAATGGACCTAGATAGCTATTTATTATCTGAATAGCTTTAACACAGTATTCTCCACCCCACAGCTGAAGTTATTGAGTCTAACATGTGGTATTCATTAGTAGAAATCCTGGAGTGTAATTGTCTAGATTTTAGGCATAAAGCTTTGCAATAAAATTTTGCATTAAAGAAAAGATTTATATGCAGTCTCCTGAGTTCTGCCACCAACATAGTAGAAACAACAACAGTTTTCTTTTCCTTTGGCCTAAAACACATTTCACTGGCTTTTTAAAGAGAAATTACATTCAGAAAAATCAGAGCTCCTTTTGCAACAATTTTTTTTAAATACTTAAGATATCCTTTCTGGAAAATCATTTAGGAAAAATAACTCAATCGTTCTTGAAAGGATAGGGAATAGTGATTTCTGTATGCAAGGCATTTAATTCCTTCCCACTTTCTTCCTCCTCCGTTTTCCCAGTTCTTCCTCCCACCCACTTATTTGAGAATTATAATTATATAGAGAAAAAAGTATTAATAATTTGTAAAATCACTTGTTAGGTTTTATTAATTAGCAAATAATATTTTATTCCCATTTCATATAATTTAAAATATTTTTTTAAGAGTCAGAGTCTCACTCGATTGCCCAGGCTGGAGTGCAGTGGCATCATCATGGCTCACTGCAGCCTCAAACTCCTGAGCTCAAGCAATCCTACCACCTCAGCCTCCTGAGTAGCTAAGACTATGTGTGTGCACCCTTGTACCTAGTTAAGTTTTTAAATTGTGTGTGCATATGTGGAGACAGGGTCTCGTTATGTTGCTCAGGCTGATCTTGAACTCCTGGCCTCAAGCCATCCTCCCACTTCAGCCTCCCTATGTGCTGGGATTACAGGTGTGAACCACCATGCCCAGCTAAAGTAAATTTTATAATCTATTTTTGTTCATTTGTTTATTTTCACAGTGATGAAATTATCATATCAAAGGCCTAAAAAATTCAGAAACATTATGAGAGTAAGGTGTAGGAAGCAGTTTGGGATTTTTTTTAAGAGCCTTTATACCCACAATGGAAAAGTTTTAGATCCTCATTTTTTAAATGTTGAATAAAATATTTAAGATAAGGTCATCAGACATTGAGCACTTTACTTAAAGCTTTACCACCACCAGCTCCACAATAATCCAAGGACTATGAAACAGGAAGTCACATAAAATGAGCTGGAGTTTCAAATCCTAGCACATTTGTGTACACACCAAAAACACTTATATTTCTTTCCTTTTTAAAATGTGTGATTTTTCTTTTCTATCAAAGTAACATATATACATATTTTTAAAAGTCAAATAGTACCTGTAAAAGAATGAAGTTGGACCCTTACCTTACACCGCATACAAAAATTAACTTAAAATTCATCTAAGACCTAAACGTAAGACCTAAAACTACAGAACTCTTAGAAGGAAACATAGGGTGGTCTACATGACATTGGATTTGGCAATGGTTTCTTGGATATGACACCAAAAACACAGACAAAAGAAAAATAGACAAGTTGAACACATCAAAATGAAAAGCTTCTGTGCATCAAAGAACACAATAAACAGAGTAAAATGGCAATCTCCAAAACGGGAGAAAATATTTGCAAATCATATATCTGATAAGATGTTAATATCAAGAATATGTAAAGAACTTCTACAATTCAACAACAATAAGAAATAAATAATTCAATTTAAAAATGGGCAAAGAAGTTGAATTGACATTTCTTCAAATAAAATATGAAAAGATGTTCAACATCACTAATCATTAAAACAATGTAAATACAAACCACGATGAGATATCATCTCACATTCATTAGGATATCTACTATTTTTAAAAAAGAAGATAACAGGTGTTAGGGAAAATCTGGAGAAATTGGAACCTTGTGTACTATTGATGGGAATATAAAATAGTACAGCACTTGGGCAAATCGTGTGCCAAATTTTCAAAAACTTAAAACTAGGATTACCATATGATCTAACGATTCCACTTCTGGGCATACATTTAAAGAAATGAAAGCAAGGGCTCAAAGAGATATTTGTATACCCATGCTCATAGCATTATTCACAAAAGCTAAATGATGGAAGCAATGCAAATGTTCATGAACAGATGGGTACATAAACAGAATGTGGTATGTACATATAGTGAAATATTATTCAGCCCTTAAGAAGGAAATTCTGACACATATTACAACATGGATGAATCTTGAAGACATTATATTAAGTGAAATAAGCCAGTCACAAAATAATACTGTATTGGGCCGGGCGCAGTGGCTTATGCCTGTAATCCCAGCACTTTGGGAGGCCAAGGCAGGCAGATTGCCTGAGGTCAGGAGATCGAGACCAGCCTGGCCAACATGGCGAAATCCCGTCTCTACTGAAAAAAAAAAAAAAAACTACAAAAATTAGCCAGGCATGGTGGCAGATGCCTATAAGCCCAGCTACACAGGAGGCTGAGGCAGGAGAATTGCTTGAACCCAGGAGGTGGAGGTTGCAGTGAGCCAAGATCATGTCATTGCACTCCAGTCTGGGTAACAAGAGTGAAACTCCATCTCAAAAAAAAAAAAAAAACAAAAAGAAAAACTGTATTACTCCACTTATATGAAGCATCTAGAGTAGTCAAATTCATAGAAACAGGAATTAGAATGATGGTTGTCAGGGCTGGAGGGGGAAAAGAAGAGTAGTTTAATAGATCTAGAGTTTCAGTTTTGCAAAATGAAAAGGTTCTAGAGATTGATTAGATAACTGTGAAAATACTTAGCACTACTGACCTATATGCTTAAAAATAGTCAAGATGGTGTCTGTCTTAGTCTGCTTGTGCTGGTATAACAAAATAACTGAGAGTGGGTAACCTATAAGAACAGAAATTTATTTCTCACAGTTCTAGAAGCTGAGAAGGCCAAGTTCAAGGCACCAGCAGATTTTGTGTCTGGTGAGGACCCGGTGTCTACTTCCAAGATGGCACCTTGAATGCTGCTTCCTCCAGAAGGGACAAAGGCTATATCCTCACATGGTGAAAGAACAAAAGAGGGCAAACTCACTCCCTCGAGCCATTTTATGAAAGCTCTAATCCCATCCGTGGGGGCTCTACCCTCATGACTTAATCACCTACTAAAAGCCCCCCACCTTGTAATACTATCACATTGGTGATTACATTTCAATATGAATTTTAGAGGAGACACAAATATTCAAACCAAACCATTAGGTAAATTTTATGTTTTGTGTATTTCATGACAATTAAAATATTTTTAATTTAAAAATAATTTTCTAAAAGTCAGGTAGTGGGGTTGGGGGCAGGTTTAAAAGGAATTAAAATGAGAAAAAAGAAAACTCAAATAGTGACTGCTAATGACTACAAGGTCTACTTGTAAGATAATGAAAATGTCCTAAAATTAGACTGAGGTGATATTTGCACAACTCTATGACTAAACTAAAAGTCATTGTATTTTATACTTTAAATTGGTGAATAATGTGATTTGTGTATTATATCTCAATGAAGAGAACAAAAAAGACTGAATAAGAGAGAAGTCCTCCTGCTTAAGTGCCTGAGCTGGAACTTTGATCTTTTCTTGCCTTCAGACCCAGGCTGACCTTGGCTCTTCTTGTGTCTCCAGCTTGCCATCACTAGGACTGGAACTTATACCATAAGCTCTCCTGGTTCTCAGGACTTTGAACTCAGACTGGAACTATATCATCGACTCTCCTGTCTCCAGCCTAGTAACTGCAGATTTGGGGACTTTTCAGGCTCCATAATTGTGTGAGCCAATTCCTTTAAATCAGTCTCTTTATACACACACACACACACACACACACACACCCCCTATTGGTTCTTTCTCTGGAGAACCTTAAAATACCCCCATATCTCCAAATAACATGTTCAATTTATTTCTTGATATTATCTTCCTTCAACAGAAAATAAGAATCTAGCTCTCATCCCTAATTAAGTTATATTATATTGCAATGTTGATGGAATATCACTACATTGTATTCTATAAGACTCTGTCTTAGCTAACTTGAAAGGGAGATTATCCTTGGTGGCTTGAAAAAGTGAGCAGCTGCACTGAAGAAGCTCATTTAGCAAGCAATAGTAAGTGATCTCTAGGTAGTGCAGGCGGCCTCTAGGACCTGAAGGCAGCCTGCAGCTGACAGCCAGCGAAAAAGATGGGGCCCACGGCCATACAACGATAAGGAAATCGTTTTGCCAACAACTTAAATGTGCTTGGAATCAGCTCTTTCCCAAGTTCAGTCTCTGATGAGATTGCAGCCCCATTTGGAAACTGAATTGTGGCCTTGGGTGACCTGAAAGCTGAGAGCCTTGCTGAGCTGTGCCTGAACTTTTATGACACAGAAACTAAGATAAAATGTCATGCACATGCCTGTTGTCCCAGCTACTTGGGAGTCTGAGGGTGGAGGATCACCTGAGCCCAGGAAGGTCAAGGCTGCTATGAGCCATGATTGCACCACTGCTCTCTAGTCTGAGTGACAGAGTGAGACCCTGTCCTAAAAAAAAAAAAAAAAAAAAAAAAAACTAAAAAGATTAAAATGTGTGTTGTTTAGGCCAGTAGACTTGTGGCAATTTGTTATCCAGCAACAGGAAAAAAATAATACAATGGATTTTTTTCAACTTTACTAGCAAATTTGTTATTAAAGGTTTAAAATTTGTATTATATTAATTTCTGATTATTATTCTTGTTCTTTGAATACTTTTTCAATTGTCAATTGTGTCCAGGTCTAATTATGAAGGAAGGGAAGAAAAAATAATCTGAGGGCTTGCTTACAATTGATAACAAAAATATTAATACTCCTCTCCTCCCTGTATCCATACCCTTTGCAATATGATTTTGTAACTCCTTTCATGAAGATATAGTTATTTCCCCAACCCTTGAATCTGAGCTGGTCTTATGACTTGCTTTGACCACTAGAATGTGGGAGAAAAATGTTAGATACCAGTTAGAGCCTAGCCATCAAGAAGTAGTTGAAGCTTCCACCCATTCTCTTGGGACCTTGCCTCTGCCTAATGAATGAGCCTGTTGGAGGACCAGACAGAGACCACACAGACCAGAGCTGAGTCAGCCTCAATGCACCAGTCAAAGCCCCAAAGATGTGAGACAGCCAAGCCACAATCAACAAGGCCACTCACCCAACCTGGCAGATGACCTCACATCCCATCCTGCCCACTGGGGACCAGAATATTTGTGAGCTAGAGAAGTGCTTGTTATTTTAAGATACTACATTTTGAGGTGGTTTGTTATATAGTAATAGCCAAATAACACACAGCTCTTTATACATATGTTTAGCCCATCCTTTCATTTCAGCCTCACTCTCACCTTTCTTCGGAGATATCTGCTGCCTCCAGTTTCTGGGAATGTGCAGTGTTAGTCATTCTTTTTCTTGTTAACTTCTCCCTTTGCGTGGCATCAGGTTTCATCTTCCTATGTCCTGCTAAGCCAACAGAGCATACGAAGAGTTCCAGAGCCAGCCAGAGTTCTGTCTTTCAAATTTTCATTGCCAATTTTCTTTCTTTTCTTCTTTCTTTCTTTTCTTTCTTTCTTTCTTTTTCTTTCTTTCTTTTTCTTTCCTTCCTTTCTTCTTTCTTTTTTTCTTCTTTCTTGTTTCTTTCTTTCTTCTTTCTTGTTTTTTTTTTTGAGACAGAGTCTTGCTCTGTCGTCCAGGCTGGAGTACAGTGGCATGATCTTGGTTCACTGCAGCCTCTGCCTCCCAGGTTCAAGCAACTCTCCTGCCTCAGCCTCCTAAATAGCTGAGACTACAGGCACGCACGACCACGCCCGGCTAATTTTTGTATTTTTAGTAGAGATGGGGTTTCACCATGTTGGCCAGGATGGTCTCGATCTCCTGACCTCATGATCTGCCCACCTCAGCCTCCCAAAGTGCTGGCATTATAGGCGTGAGCCACTGCACCTGGCCTTGCTGCCAAGTATCATTTGGTGTTATAGCCTCTTTCATTCTTTTTGATATTCTTTATTCCTTTACTGTCATTTAATGGGATTTCAGGAAAGAGTGGACATAAGCATGACACTCAAATGTATCATTATAACCAGGTATTCAATACAATCCTCAGCTGCATAAGCAATATGTATTTCAGCCTCCAAATGCAATGCCATTTGTATAAAAAGAGATATAATGTGCTCACTCTCCATCACTTGCCACTTTTTTCTTCATGATTTATTTTTGGCATAGTTGTCCATAGCAACTCTCATTACCTGCCAGCACAATCTACCCACCTTATCTTGGTGTATTCTTCATCACTTATCAGAGTTTCTTCACTGGGGCTCTACAGAATCCCAGGAGTCTATAACATGTTGCCAGAGATTCTACAAGAGACATAAATGAGAAAAGTAAACATTGATTTTTAAATTTTGCATACCATGGTATTCTAACACTCATAGTAACGGATGATGACCAAGTAGCCCTGTTAGAAGTTTTCTTAGAAGTCTTCCAGCCCGTCTGGCAGTATAGAGTAAGACCATTTCATTTGATTGGGTTCTCTTTTAATTTTCTAAGTGAATTACAGGTGGCCATTAATAATTATTAAGCACAGAGTTGCACATAGCAGAAGTTCTTCAGAATTACATTCAACAACCCCTTACACATACCAAGTGACCTAGTGAAGAAAAAAATAACTCCACTAGTGCAAAATAAAATCAGAGGGAAGTTTTTATTCTGAAGAAGGACTTTCTATGCACCATAACTCAGCTTGCTAATTCGCGGTTATTGTAAATGTTGCATGGATTGTGTAGGTAAATGGCATTGGATGTTTTTGTAGTCTTGGCTCCTTTCTTTCTTATTTATTTATTTGTTTGTTTGTTTGTTTGTTTATTATGATCTTATGTTTTCTATTTTATTAGCCCTTTTTTTGTAAACATGACTGATAATCCACTGTGGTGATGTTTGAAAATGAGAGATAGAAGATGTCAATTTTAGACCTAACTACAGGGAGAGGTTGCATAAGGTTAACAACAAAGAATTATAGTATTCTGAGTCATTTCACTTTCTGGTTGAAATAAGTGACACAATAAGAAAAAAGGAAGGAAAGAAAGAAAAGGAAGGAAGGAAGGAAGGAAGGAAGGAAGGAAGGAAGGAAGGAAGGAAGGAGAAAAAAGAAAAAGAGCAAAAAAGGAAAGAAAGAAGAAGAAAAAAGAGAAAGGAAAAAAAGGAAGGAAGGAAGGAAGAAAGAAAAGAGGGAGGGAGGAGGCAGAGGGAAGAGGAAGGGAGGGAAGGAGGGAGGAAGGGAGGAGAGGGGAGAGGAGGGAGGGAGAGAAGGAGGGAGGAAGAGAGGAGAGAGGGGGTGGAGGGAGGGAGGGAGGAAGGCAGGCCCAGACCGGCAGGCAGGCAAGAGAGAGGGAAGGAGGGTGGGAGGAAGGAAGGGAAGAAGGGAGATAATGAAAAAAAGTGACATGGTTTGGATGTCTGTTCTCCCCACATCTCGTGTGGAAATGTAATCCCCAATGTTGGAGTTGAGGCCTGGTGAGCAGTCTCATGGGAGTGGATCACTCGTGAATGGCTCAGTGCTGTCTTTACCGCAGTGAATGAGTTCTCCTGAAATCTGGTTGTTTAAAAGTGTGTGACTCCTCCCCCCTCTCTCTTTTGCTCCTGCCCTGGCCATGTGAGATGTCTGCTTCCCCTTTGCCCTCTTTCATGTTTGGAAGCTTCCTGGGGCCCTCACCAGAAGTAGATGCTGGAGCCATGCTTGTACAGCCTGCACAACTGTGAGACAATTAAACCTCTTTTCTTTATAAATTACCCAACCTCAGGTATTTCTTTACAGTAATGCAAAAGCAGACTAATACAAAAAGAAAACAAATGTCAAGAGCAAGGATAGAAATAATCTCATTTCATTCAAAAATGAAATGTGTATGCTTATCTCAACAGTGAATTGATTATGCAGCAAAAAACTCAAGCATAAGTATCACATTTTAACAAGTATCATATTAAAGGGGTACATATCATTCTTTGCTTTTGCTTTCAAAAATAATGCTTTGTGCATATATAGACCTATAAAAGAAACCACAAAACCAATATGTGTATAATCATTTTGTAACTCTATATGTTTGTAATAATTTTGTAACTATATTTAAGCCTGATCATGTCAATCAGTAACAAATCATTTCTTCAATATCCTGACTAAAACTGTCCTAGACTATATTTTATTCATATTGTTTGGGTTATGGCATTAGGAGCTTTACTATTCACCATCATCAATTTTCAAGTTGAAAACATTAATTAAAATTAATTTACAGCTTGTATTTAAATTAAGTCTATACAGCCTACCTTTAGGAAATTAAATCCCATTTTGGCTTAAGACAGTTATTTAGCAGAAATTTATTATGTTTGTCTCATGAGCTTTAAAAATTTATGAAAGGAAAGAAATTAATTTTAAGTAAAGTAATCTAAGCTTAACTGCCTATATTTTTCAAGAAAGGTTTGGCCAGGCACGGTGGCTCACCTGTAGTCCCAGCACTTTGGGAGGCCGAGGTGGGTAGATGATTTGAGGTCAGGAGTTCAAGACGAGCCTGGGCAACATGGTGAAACCCCATCTCTACTAAAAATACAAAAATTAGCCAGGCGGTGGTGGCACGTGCCTTTAATCCCCACTACTCCAGAAGCTGAGGCAGGAGAATCTCTTGAGTCTGGGAGGCAGAGGTTGCAGTGAGCCTAGATCGTGCCACTGCACTCCAGTCTGGGCGGCAGACTGAGACCCCGTCTCAAAAAAAAAAAAAAGGAAAAAGTTTTGCTGAAAAGTCACTTTTTCTCTAGATAAGAAGAAACTGCAAATGACACAGATGAGCAACATACCATATCAGTTTTTTGTCCCATAAAAATTTGTGATAAAACTTTTAGGCTGTGGCAAGCTGAATAATGGCCCCCAAAGTTGTCCACATCTTAATGCCTGGAATCTATTAATATGTTATCTCACATGGCAAAAGAGAGTTAACAGATTGATTCGAATTTAGGGTCTTAAAATAGAAGGAGTAGCTCAGATTATCCAGGTGAGCCTAATGTAATCACAAGGGTTGTTATAGGAAGGAGCAGGATAGCTGAGGTTGGAGGAGGGGGAGAGAGAATGATTTGAAGATGTTAAGATTCGAGATTGAAGACGGAGGGAGAGGCCACTGCCAAGGAATGCAGGTAGCCTCTAGAAGCTGGGAAAGGCAAGGAAATGGATTCTTCTCTGCAGCCTCCAGAAGAATGCAGCCCTACTAATCCATTTTGATTTTCTAGTCTCCAGAATAGCACAGTAATAAATTAGGGTTGTTTTAAGTTAAGTTTGTGGCAATTTGTTATAGCAGCAATTGGAAACAAACACATAGGCCTAACTGGGTAAGGTGAAAGCACACACATATACACACGCACACACACACGCAATCAAATAGGTAATTGTTTTGTTTTTTGTTTTGTTTTGTTTTTTTGAGACAGAGTCTCGCTCTGTCATCCAGGCTGGAGTGCAGTGGCGCGATCTCTGCTCACTGCAAGCTCCGCCTCCCGGGTTCACGCCATTCTCCTGCCTCAGCCTCCCGAGTAGCCAGGACTCAGGCACCTGCCACCATGCCCAGTTAATTTTTTGTATTTTTAGTAGAGACGGGGTTTCACTGTGTTAGCCAGGATGGTCTCCATTTCCTGACCTTGTGATCAGCCCGCCTCGGCCTCCCAAAGTGCTGGGATTACAGGTGTGTCATCCACCTACAACTACTGGTTTGCTTTGTGGGGTTTATATGCTTGGTGGAGAGAGAGAACAAAGAAAATGAGTAGGTTAATAGGTTGGCCAAAATAAATGGATCCCCAGGAAAACTGCATTCTCTATTAAAAAGACCATTGACAATCATTCCTGGATTATCATACCTACAAATTACTGACCCTGCTAAAGCACCACGAGCTGCAGATATGAACATTTTTGTGCAAAGGTTCCCTGAGACGTGAAAATTATTTGAAGGGTTCATCCAGATAAAATGATTTGAAGTGGCTATATTGCACATTCACTTGCTCATGTGTTCACTGTCTACACCCACACTCCACACAGGAGACAGAGCACAGTGGCAGTGTCTCCAAGAACATGAGGCTGACCCTAGAGACCAATAATAGGGAGGCCTTCTATTCCTCACTCCTACAGAGGTGTGAGGGTTTCATCTTATTTGAACGCTAGCTCTCTGTTAGAACTTTGCTTGTTGCTGACTCATCAGGCACTGCCTTCCATGCTTGCTCATCTGTGTCATTTGCAGTTTTGAATCCAGCGGTATCTTAGTCTTTGCTCACTTACTCTCTCACACTGCAGTCTTGTAGCTACTGAATCATTTTTCCTGAAAGTCCTACTACCCTCTACTTCCATGCCAGGTTCTGTAGGTCTGTATTTCTTTCTGGAGCAAGTCTTCTGTTTGTCCCTGTAAGAGCAGTTCTCCATTCTGAAGCTGCATACTCAGTGCTCTGTGCCAGGAGTTGGCAATTACAGCCCAAGGCCAAATCCAGCCCACTACCTGTTTTTGTAAAGTTTTATTGGAACACAGCCATCCTCACTTGTTTACAAGTTGTCTATGGCTGCTTTCAAACCACAACTTCAGAGTTGAGTAGTTGTGATAGGGGTCTTATGGCCTGCAAACTCTGAAATATTTACTATGTGAAATATTAAGAAAAAAATTGGTGGCTTTTGCTGTATGATTTTATGGCTATCAAAAGAGGGTTCTGACCCCTATTCCATTGGAAGAGACAATTCCTTTCTGTTTAGAGTAAAACTTGAAAGTTTTTCTGGCTGGCATGGTGGCTCACATCTGTAATCCCAGCACTTTGGGAGGCCGAGGCAGGCAGATTACTTGAAGCCAGGAGTAGTTCAAAATCAGCCTGCCCAATATGGTGAAACCCCATCTCTACAAAAAATACAAAAATTAACAGGGCTTGGTGGTGCACGCCTATAATCCCAGCTACTTAGGAGGGTGAGCCACAAGAATCCCTTGAGCCTGGGAGGCAGAGGTTGTAGTGAGCTAGGATCATGCCACTGCACTCCAACCCAGGCAACACAACGAGGCTCTGTCTCAAAAAAAATAAATAAATAAATAAGAAAATTGCTCCTTCATGCTTGCAACACAAAATCACCTGCTGCATAACAGTGTTACTTACCACTATCCAACGCCATTCGTGTCTTGAGATACTACTGTTTATTCACATTATGTATAATAGCATACAGATTATTAAAAAGTGCTATACAAAAAGAAGATATTGTCTTACCAGAGAGAAGCAGCACTGCAGGTTTTCTGATTACCCATGAATATATATTTTAAAAATCAGTTTGATTTTTATGATAGGCAAAATGTTTTGTTGATTTGCAGAACTTCTGATCAAATATTTTCAGAACCTGGGTTCCAACTGTTTCCTCCACAATAGCTATTCTTGATAACGTCAATGAGAATTCTATACACAAAGCTGCTTTTCTGTAGCAAGTACCTGTGCATACTTTTTCATAATAATTGGGGCATTTTAGTAATGATTTTCAAACCTATACACAATGACTTTGAATCAGTAAGACAAAAGTCCTAAATCTTCTCTCTTCTCTAAGAAAACTCCCCGTATTTCAAATGCTGAAAATAGGGATTTTGTTTACTCCAGTCAGCATTATTTATAAATTGCCCAAAATTCGCATTTTTGAATGGGAATTTGTAGACCTCCCATTATTTTAGCATTTTAAAAATTATCTGATAAATTCTGCAGCATAAAGAACTGTTTGAGTACCAAATCCAGATTCTCATAATGGAAATTATCTGAGCATGTTTCTCTGCCTGGCAGAAGGTGGCACTAGAGTTATGCTTGCAAAACCAGTGCAAAATGTCTGCCGAGGCTGTTTAATTGGCCAGCCTTCAAACAGCGGCCTAGCATGGATCAGAATCAAGGCCACGTTAACCAAGCTTCTTAGAATCCTCCTCCAAATCCTTCAAACAAGTACCACTAAATAATCATTCTATAGACATTTACTGAGTCCCTAATACTGCATAAAATACCTTCTCTATATATTAGTAATACCCAGTAAACAACACAGATATTGAAAGGTATCTCTTAGTGAAAGAGACAAATATAAACGAGTCATAGGCAATTAGCTATTTACTGACAATTGTCCTGAGTATCAAAGCAGAGACAGGTTGCTATGACAGGGTTTTAAAAGAGAACTTGACGCAGTTGTGGCAGCAGGGAGAGAGGTCTTCCTTGAATCTTTCTTTCTGAAAGTGCTTATTCTTCATTTCTCATATGTCATTCTTTCTAGGCCCTATTTCTATTTCCATTCTTAAATACCACTCAATAATTAATTGCGCTATTACACTTCTGCTCCTTATTCCATTAACTCATCTAGCACTATGTAATTTCCCTTGGTTTTGCAGTGCTAGTTTCTTTTGAGTATTCAATAGAGCAGTAGTTCTCACCTGGAGCAAGACCACCCTAGTGGCAATTTAGAAATTTGTGGAGGTCATTTTATGAATTTCACAATGATTTGGAAGGTGTTCCTGGCATTAATGGGTGAGGGCCAAGAATCCTGGGCATCCGACCAGGTATGGAACCATCCTGCCCTGGGAAACTGACTCTCCATCCCTCACATCTTTGCAATGTCCCATTGGTCATTCATCTACATGAACAGCCTGCTTATACTTATCTCATGTTTTACATATAAACACAAAGTCTTTTGCATGATTTTCATGCAAACTGAATTTTACAGAAATTAAACAGTAGCATAAATAGAAGTAAAACTACTTTATTTAATTTGAAACTTTCCCAAAAATTGTTAACCATTTTGGAAAGTCCTTTCACCTGTATTTGAGTCACTGATACTACACACCTATCCCATTCTGCTTTTCCAGCTGACACATTTATGAAGATTCTGCAGATGAGCGTAGCGTCTGACCACTTCATGATGTCTTCTAGTGTCATCAAGTCAAAGTATTTACTTATTGAAAACCATATTACTTCATAAAAAATACCTGCCTTGAATTTCTCCTTTATATTAAAGTCAGGGACTTTTTTTTTTAAATTGGGGAGTGTTATATTTTCTGTGAATTTCATGTCAGAGTAGTAAAGAAGATATTACGTGATACTTTTTTTAAAAAGACATTGATTCTGATGGGAAGAATCACAGTAGTAGTGCCTACTAGTCAAGGAAGCCTGCAGAAAGCCACTTCTGGCTTAAATATCTGCCCCCACATGTTGTCTGTGTGACCATGGACAAGTTCTTAAACTCATTCCACTGTCTTCATTTGTATAATGAGACACCAAGAGGACCTATCTCAAATAAATGTTAAGGAAACAGGAGGATATGAGAGCTAGGGTGATGCCATTTTAAAATAACTTTATCCTTACCAGTCACAACTCATGGTCATAAGATGTTTAGAGTTGAGGAAATGGTATAAAGATACCTGCAAGGACATACTCCCACAACAACGGATAGTCCAGGTGTCCTGATGTCCATAACAATATATACTTTCAAGATAATTATAGTTATGCTTTGATGTACTTACACACCAAAATGCCAAGGATAGTGTATTAGTCCATTCTCACGCTGCTATGAAGAAATACCCAAGACTGGGCTATTTATAGAGAAAAGAGGTTTAATTGATTCACAGTTTCTCATGGCTGGGGAGGCCTCAGGAAACTTACAATCATGGCAGAAGGCACCTCTTCACAGGGCAGCAGGAGAGAGAATGAGTACCGAGCCCCTTATAAAACCATCAGATCTCAGGAGAACTCACTCACTAGCATGAGAACAGCATGGGGGAAACTGCCCCCATGATTCAATTATCTCCACCTGGTCCCACCCTTGACATGTGAGAATTATTACAATTCAAGGTGAGATTTGGGTGGGGACACAGAGCCAAACCATATCATATAGTTTTCTTTAAATCAGCAAAATAATAAATTTCATCATGCAGTCAGCCCACCCACACGTAGACATAGCAGAGCTTTTATATAGATAATACCCCTATATAAGAAAACCTTAAAGATGAGGTATTCCTCCTCTTGTTTTTTGAGAATGCCCTACGCTGTATCTCAGTAGCTTTCAATAAACCATCCCTTCTCACTGCACTCTGTGACTCACCTTGAATTCCTTCCTCCACGAGATCTAAGAACCTTCTCTTGGGGTCTGAATCAGGGCTCCTTTTCCAGCAACAGAACCACTGTCATTTCTGCAATGATTAACTGAGATAACATTCAGGAAATGTAAGGCACAATACCAAGAACATCATAAAAACTCATTAAATGTAATTTTATTATTTTTTCAGTTAAAGTGGCAACTGATCATGGTTTAGCGAAGATTTTCCTACTTAGGTGAAGTGTACTTTGCAGTATCTATCTTTTGAATGTTAAACTCACATAGTATGATTGAGAGTATGTATGGTATGTGCACTTTAAAAAACAGTTTTTGATTGCTGTTGTTTTAGTGTTTTATCCTTCAGTACAAAAGCCATCTTGCTTCTACTCCCTGAATCCAGCTATATCCTGCTCCATCATCTAAATGTACATTCTTGCTGCATCAACCTACAATCAGGGAGAATAAGAAAATGTATTTAGTGACCTGAACTGATAAGTGAAAGTGAAGACCTTGCCTTGGATGGGTAAATATTCTTAGCCCCACTTCCTCTATAACCACCAGACCACATTGATCAGAACCAGGTAGGTTGCTATCCAAATGAAATAGTTTCCTAAATCAGGTTGAGAAAAAGATTTATATTATCTCTGAATAAACTATTAAGCATTTTATGATTCTGAATAATTCATCTATTCAACAAATATTTATTTGGCTCATATTTTGAACAAAGAGATGTGCTGGGAGCTGGAGTGAATAATGAACTAACTTAGAAGGATAAGTTGGTATTCACTGATTCATCTCTTCAACAAATATGTATTGTCATGATAGGCTCTGGGCCAGCTGCTTGTGGTACAGAGGAATAAGATATGGGCAGTACCTCAAAAATCTGAATCCACATTAAATAAACCAGCAAAATTTAAAATGTAAACTCTCTTATTATATCTCAAGGAAAGTTTGTAAGATGAGATGTAAATTAATTAATGAATACCCCTCATGTCTAGAGTGCTATAGTACACTACATTGTCATATAAACAACATTCATTTTCCGTTCATCCTTATACCCACCCTGTAAGATAGGCATTATATTCATTTTTTTGTTCATAAGGAAATCAACTTAGTAAGGTTATGTAAGTTTTTCAAACTAGGAATAACAACAGCTAGCTTTTATTGATAAAAATACTGTGCATTACATTTTTTTAATCTTCATAAAAATCCTAGTTGGTATTGTTATTGTTCATATTCTATAATGTGGAAACAGAGGGTGAGGGAGGCTATGTGAATGTTGCAATTTCCCACAACTAGCTCTGGAACAAACATAGAGCCCCAGTCATCTGCCAACAAGAGTTAGGACCCCCAACCACTGCATGACAACTCTTTATAGTCCTGGCAGACTGAGTAGGAGGGTCAGAATGAGAACCCCAGCCTGACTGCAGCGTTCCAGGCTCTTCCTTCTAGATTCTGCTTCCTCTAGCTCGGGTCCATGACGAGTGACCATGGATGAGCTGTAGACTTTTTGAACCTTAATGAGATGAAACTGAAAAACAATTATATGGATAGACTATTTTCAGGCAGGCCAATGTTCCTACAACCAGAAAGCTAGATAAAATACAACACTCACATTTTTTTAAGCATCCAAGATTTGCAGAGGTAAAGGGGAATTAATTCAAGGATTAAAGTTCTAGAGAGGAGAGAGCCTCTCAGAGGTGAGCTGAAGGTCTGAGCCTCTTTTTCCAGGGTTTTTACCAATTCCAGAGGGATAGGACTGGAGAAAGAAACGGGGTTAAACTATGCTGTGGGGCAGAGAAAATGGCAAACTATTGGCAGTTGCTACAAGGTTGGAACGATAAGACCGGAAACTTTGGGGGCCTCAAACACGTGGCCAGTTTACCATCCAAGACTTCACTAATCCTGAAGTTGCATGAGGCAAGAACTTAAAAACCTAAGTCTAAAGTCTCTGATCAGCAGAGCTGACATTCTTACTGTCTCTCTCTGAGTGGAGGAAACAAAAACTTACCACACTCTGAATTAAAGCCCAGGTGGGCCATGTCCTAGGAAAAGGAGCAATTAGAAGTAGAGTGAGTCTCATCAGAATGTAACCCAGCCTCCGCAGACCTAAATTTGGAGAAATAAACTAAATAGGACTTCCTAACAATTTTAAGCTAAAAATTGTAGCCCATATTTGTATAAATTTAGACTCTAAGTATGAAGTATCTAAAAAAATATAGTATTTTTTTTCTCTTTGCTGAACCTACTGCTTCAAGTTATAGAGCCTCTAAATGAAACATAAACAATCAGAAATGAGCAATAAACTTTCGTAACAACTGATTTTTTTACAGCATTCTTCCAAATGCCAACACTTAACGCAGGGTAGTTAGTTCTTTCTGCAGAGCTAGGTGTTTGTTCATTTTCAGACTTCTGGAAGTGGCATTTCTGACATCATTTAATGGTTTACTGAAAATACTTACTAGGAGTATGAGTTTCATCAGACACCTCTTTGCGGTCTTACGCCTTCATTTGTTCTTAAAAATATGTCAATGTCTTAATAATAGAATTTAAGTGAAAAAATGTAAGTGAAAACTTAAACGTTATAGCCAACAGAGGTTCTTAACTGATTGTAAAGTTGTATTGAAGTCAGGGGTGTTTCTTCCTAATTTGGAGTCAGCCAAGTTCAGACTCCAGACACAGGGAAAATGCAGAACAGGACTATCAGTCTTCTTTGTTCAAAACAGATGACTCTGTAAGTATTTGCCTAGTTAAAAATAACAGCATTCCTTCCCCAAGTCATCAGCTGGACAGTCTAGCCTGCTCATATTTTTTTAACCCAGTCAGGGGAATAAAGGTCAAAAGGCTATGTACTCTGAATTAAATTTTTTTCACAATAGGTTACACCAAAAAATTTGTCTATCTTTGATATTTTTCTTTAATGATTTTCCTTACTTCTCATTGTGGAAAATGTAACAAATTTACCTTAAATGGTTACCAAACTACATCTCTTTTACAAATTTTTCATGTTGTTAACAGAAAAGCTAACTAGTTTTCACCAGATTGTTATTCAACTTTCTTTATGATAGTTTCTACTGATTTCAATAACAACAATCTTGTTTAAAGAATTCAATCTTTTCGTGGCTGTTTGCAATACTGTTTATTAATCAACAATTATTGTGTTGTTTCATTTACATAATACCCATTGTAAAATGGGCATGTCCTTTTATTTGATTCAGATAGAAATGTATCACATTCTCACTTTTTTTCATTCTCTCCTGCCTACTCTTTATTCCATCTCAAGAATTTCGTTTGAGTAAATAAATATATTTGGCATTTTAGGACAATGTATCAGTGGAATATCCCAGACTCCTACCTCCGTCCCATTAATCCATGCTCTCTTATAAGCACCAAAAACAAAAGAGAGAGAAACCAAAAAAGTTACATGAATTTGTAAAATAAATGTCAAAGCTCTTTCTTTTAAAAGTCAAATATAATTCATTACTATTATAAAAGACTTATGGTGAAAGCGTAGTTGGTAGCATGATTTTGGCTATTAAAGCATTGTAAGTATGCAGAAGATATTTATATTGTAGCTGAGTAGTTTTCAGAGTCATCAAGAAGCCTGCATGGGGTGTTTTTTATTTTAATAATTCATTAGATATTCTGATTTAATCAGATGTTAGGCTTACCCAACAGTACTTTACAGATCTCTGGAAAAAGAATATGTTGCTATACAATCCATAGCCCTATGGGGTTCCTGTTACTTTCCATCTTAATGCTCAGGAGCTGCGATTCAAAAGGCAGCACTAGATGATATATGTCGATGTGGTTCCTGATCCCACAGATAAAGATCATGTGGTTGGTGCTGCATGTAAATAATCAGCACTGTTGATTGTGATCTTGACAATTTTGCACAGTTTGGATCCTGGCTACCTGAGATCATCTTTCTCCCCCGGGTGCTTCACAATAGCCACAAAGGGCAATGGAAGGCTATAAACTTGGTCAAAGACACATGGAGCCACAGGGTGCTTTGAGGGTCACTGAAGGGCAAGTATGCTTTGTGCACCATTTGGACCCCCTCCTCTGTGATCACTGGTGGTGAACTGGGGCAAACTTCCTCTAATGATTCCCCAAAGGAGGATTTTTTTCCATCAAGTTCATGCCCTTGACCTTCAGATCAGGCAATGAAATTAGAAATGTTCAATAGCAACAAGGCTAGGAACATTTATGCTGCTCTAAATAGCCACAACATAGCATCCGTTGTATGATTTCTGAGCTTATATTGCTAATATAGAATTTTTAAATTAATTTATTCACTCACTAAATTTTTAATTAGGACATAGAGGTGCGATGACCCTCCATTCAAGCAAGAACACAAGTCAGGCTTTCAACTTCAATAGAAAGTTAAACTGGCCTAGTGCATTCTGATATCAGAACCATGTGAGTCTCCTTTCAAGCAATAATGCCAGATATTTGCACTCTAGGATTCTTGCCAGAATTTAATTTGAACAGACTGCTCCATGGATTTTGTCAAAATACAACAGGGAGAAGCGATTTTTGAGCAAGATGGCTTATCCATTCCTCTCTTTAGGTATTCTAAACTGTCTTCTTTATCAAAATAGATCTCCAGAGAGCTATGTACTTGGACTACATAGACTTAAGCCACTGAAAACCTATCTTCACTGAATTTACATTTTATTGTTATGCATTTAGCAATTCCTTTAAGAAATACCTACGTGAAAAACACTCCTGCAACCTTATATGGTAGAAAGAGGAACTGAAGGTATTAGAAATTAAAGGGAGTTCAGAGACCTTTTATTTCAGAGTCAGCAATATCCTCATGCTGCCTGGGTGATATCTTTAAAATTCAGCTCTCAGATTCATAAGAGAACAAAATACCTACATTAAGTAATGATTAAAGTAAATGAGATAACATAGAGGTCTGACACAAAGTAGATGCTTAAAAGAGTTGAATCTACATTTTGTATAAAATCTGTTGCTACTATGTTATTCTCAGTTCTTCAAATAAGAAACCAACACCAAGAAAATATTTGTTTTTTTTAAGAATCATTATACTTCTTTCTTAAAAATAAAGAGAAATGTCCACATTATGTATTTTTAGACTTGGCTGACAGGGTATAGCTAATTTTTTTTTTTTTTTTTAAGACGGAATCTCACTTCTTCTCCCAGTCTGGAGTGCAGTGGTGTGATCTTGGCTCACTGCAACCTCCGCCTCCCAGGTTCAAGCAATTCTCCTGCCTCAGCCTCCCCAGTAGCTGGGATTACAGGCATGTGCCACCACACCCAGCTAATTTTTGTACTTTTAGTAAAGACGGGTTCCACCCTGTTGACCAAGCTGGTCTTGAACTCCTGACCTCAGGTAATCCACTCACCTCAGCCTCCCAAAGTGCTGGGATTACAGGCGTGAGCCACCGTGCCCAACCGGTACAGCTAAATTTCATACTTTAACAATAATATTTACCTGGTTGCTTTCCATTGTTCCACATGGTCTTTTAAATTTCTGTTTCTTATTTCATCACCCTATCATGGCTTTAAAGACTCAGGAAATATTCAGCTAGATTTAAATCCACTCCCTCTGTCTTTTCCCACAGTGGCTTTTCTGTACCTTCATCATTGTCCTCAAGCCAACACTATGCTCCATGCCACTCGAAGAAATGGTCATAAATCTGTACTCGATTCTTAGGGCTGCTATAACAAGGTAGCTTAAACTGGATGGCTTAAAACAACAGAACTTTATTCTCTCGTGGTTCTAGAGGCTGGAAGTCTGAGAATAAGATGGCCACAGGCATGCTCCCTGGGAGACTCTGCGTGGAATCCTGTCTTACCTCTTCCACGCTCCCGGTGGTGGCCGGAAATCTTTGGCATTCCTTGGCTTCCAGCTGCATGACTCCAGTCCCTGCCTCTGTCATCACATGGCATTTTCCTCTTTTTATAAGGGCATTGGTTGTATTGGATTAGATCTCATCTAATCCAAGCTAAACTAGGAGCCATAACTTAGTTACACCTATGAAGACCCTATGTCTAAATTAGGTCACATTCATAGTTACCAGAGGTTTAGACTTTTAACAAATCATTTTGGGGATCACAATTCAATCCATAACAGCTTCCCACTTCTAAGAGAAAACTGAGCCCAAATATTAATTGCTTCCAAATGTCTTCATAATATGTTCAGTTATCCATTGTGACCCTAATTCTTATGCACTTCCCTAAGCATCAGGAGGCAGCTCTCTCCCCCTTCCCACAGCTGGACCTTCCAGCTGACCTCTACATTCCCTCCCCTCCCCGCTTCTCCAGTTACCCCTCGCTCCATCTCTCTCAGAACGTCACTTCTCTTCCTTTTGAATTCCTTTACTCTGGAATAGATTCAAGTCTTCCCTATCTGTAAAAAACAAAACAACAACAACAAAACCTTTATTTTGAATTTATTTGCTATTTTGAATCCACTTTTGCTGTTATTAAGTTGTTCTCCTTCCCTTTGGAATCCAAACTTATAGAAAACTGATGGGACCAAAATGTACGGAACTCTCCATTTCTGCATTCTTGCTATGCATCCATTCCACAAGGAATCGTTGAGTGAAAAGGCACTGCTTGATCCTGGTACTGGAGCCACAGAGGTGAGTTGGGTGACATAGCTCCTGATTTCAAGAAGAGAAAACAGATGCTAGACAATACCTTCGCTTCTCAGTAGAAAAGAACTCCAGAGCTGTGATAGTGCATAAGAAGACAAAGCTAGACTGGGAAATTGGAGGATTCCCTGCAGACGGTGTGGCAGAAACTAACAGGCAAAGAGTTCCAAAGTATTAACTACATAAAGGGGAAGTGGGGGAAATGTTCCAAGCTAAATGATTAATGGATGGGAAGTCCCTGAAGTAGAAGGAAATGTGTTTTCAAGGAACTGGAAGAGGGCTGGTGTGACTTTACTGTAGAGACTCAGGGGGAAATGGTACAAAATGATGTTAGTGGGACACCCAATGAGCCAAATTGAGGATTTGTTCTTTACTTTTAGGGTAGTAGGAAAAGGGCTTTAAGCAGGGATAGGACTTGATCGCACTGCTTTTAAAAGGATCTCTTGGCTGGGCGCAGTGGCTCATGCCTGTAATCCCAACACTTGAGGAGGCTAAGGTGGGTGGGTCACTTGAGGTCAGGAGTTTGAGACCAGCCTGACCAACATGGTGAAACCCTGTCTCGCCTAAAAATACAAAATTAGCCAGGCATGGTGGCATGTGCCTGTAATCTCAGCTATTTGGGAGGCTGAGGCAGAAAAATCACTTGAATTCAGGAGGCGGAGGTTGCAGTGAGCCAAGATTGTGCCACTGCACTCCAGGCTGGGTGACAAGAGCAAAACTCCATTTGGAAAAAAAAAAAAGGATCTCTCTGGCCATAAGTAGAGAATAAATTAGGAGAGAGGAGGACAGATGGGAAAGAACAATTAAGACACTGGTATAGGAGTCCAGCAGAGAGACTCTATAACTGCATTCTAGGGATGACAGTGGAAATAGAGTCCTGGGCATGTTGAAGACATATTAAGGAAATAGAATTAATGTGACTTAGTAATTGATCAGTTATCTGGGGTGAAGGATAACCACATGTCCAGTCTGACCCCCAGGTTTCTGGCTTGACAGTTGGATAAATGACAGTGTCATCCCTAAGAAAGGAAACACTGATTTCAGTGGTGGGGTGTCAGAATCAGAAAAGCAATGAGTTCCAATTAGAATATGTTGACTTGAGGTAGCCATGAGATCAAGTGGAATTGCTAAGCAGGCAATCCTCAACTTTAGCAAAACTGCTTAATCCTGCCAATAACCGGCCAATTGCTGAGTGTAATAAATCCATTTCCATATTCAGCTCATTTGAACTCTGCAGCATTTGACACTATTAGTCATTCCTTTCTTGAAGCAAGAGCTCTTAATCTTTGATTTCTATTTAAAACAGTGTTCTCCTCCAGTTCTCTTCCTTCTCTGGCTTGTCTTCCTCTGCCTAACCTTAAAAGATCTGACTTTCAAACAGGGCCTTAAATGAATAAACCTCAATTCTCCAGTCTCAACATCCCTCAAGACATACATATGAGATTCCTCTACTTAGATTTTCCACAGGCAGCTCATATTCAATAAGCCCAACCAAATTAATGTGTACCTCTCCTATCTCACCAAATTATTTCTTCTCCCAAATATGCTTCCTCATTTTATAGCATCACAAGACAAAGGAGGAGGATGAGGAGTCATCAGGCACTCCCTCACCACCAAAATTCAATCTAAGTTCTTATATTAAATAATTGTACCCAGGAAAGTCCCTGCACCACTCCTTCACTACCTGTTCTCTCGCTTCTCAGATGGGCTATGGCAATCCTAGTCTAACTGAAGGACTGGTGACCTTTTTCTGTAAAAGGCCAGAGAGCAAATATTTTAGGTTTTGAGAGCCATCTTGTTCCTGTGATTATTCAACTCCCTGGCTGCAGAGCTAAAGCAGCAATGGACAGGGAATGGGTATGGCTGTAATCCAACAGCAAGACTTAATATATGGACATAGAGATTGAACTTCATATAATTTTTACATAGCATGAAATAGTTTTCTTCTTTTTTAATCCCCCCACTTAAAAATGCAAGCGCCATTCTTAGTTCACTGGCTATACCACAACAGGCAGCAGGCAAGGTTTGTCCTGCAGGTCGTCGTTTACTAACCTCTGGTCTAACTGAGCTCTCTCCCGCCACATGGCAGCCAGAGAGCAAGTCTGAGTATGGAACTCACCTTCTAAAAATCCTGACTCCTTGCTTTGTGAATACTCTTATTAGACTGAAACACACATCTCTTCCACCAGGTGGCCCCAAACTTATTTTCTAAATTGATTTCATACTACCTTTCTCCCTGCACACAATGTTCCCAGACTCCAAGCATCCTGAACTGCTGGCTGTTCCCTGAGAGCTCGTGCTCTGTGCATTTTAGTTGGCTCCAAGCTCATTCACATTAGACCCAGGCTAACCTAGTCTGGTGCTTTTTGGTAGCTAATGATAGCCCCAGAAAACATTTGAAGTAGGTGAGAGTTACCTACTACCCCACAACCTGGCTTCTTGGTTATAATTAAAGTAAGTCTCATACCAAATTCTTCCACAACAGACATTAATTAGCAAGCAGACACAAGAGTGAAACAGCATATTTAACTTGAACTTCAGTGCAGTTTGAGCTTTTTGTCCATAATACCTCACCGGAGGCAAATGAGACAACATTCTGGTAGCAGGATTCAGCTAACTGACTATATTGTGCATACTAAATATACTGTATTTACTCCAATTCTGGCAACCAAGAATCAGAGAATAAGCGCTTACACGCAGAACTGATTGAGGGTTACATCTGATATGCCATTCTTAAGAGTAGAGATAGAGACCTTGCTAAATTTCTATACCTAATCATGCAAGATAGGAGTGTCTCAAAAATATATTCGCCAAACTACATACCTTGAGCACCACTAATATAACTACTGAAAGCCCATTTCTAATATCTTGAATGGCTAATTAGTGACTAATTACCCAGCCACTACTTTCACCAATGAAAGTCGGTATTACTAGCATGAAACTAATATTATAATACGTATGTATTTTAAGCCTATAGTAATGAAGAGAGACAAAAATAGCTAAAGCTTTTTCTCTATACCCTTCGAGTATAGCCTTGTGACTAAATGGCAGTGTGCATGCCCCTTAGGTGTGCGTAATCCAAATTAGGGGTCATCAGCTGACCCCTAAAGTACAGGTTTTTTGTTTTTGTTTTTGTTTTGAGATGGAGTCCACTCTGTCACCCAGGCTGGAGTGCAGTGGCACCATCTCCGCTCACTGCAACCTCCGCCTCCCGGGTTCAAGCAATTCTCCTGCCTCAGCCTCCCGAGTAGCTGGGATTACAGGTGCACGCCACTGTGCCTGGCTAATTTTTGTATTTTTGGTAGAGACGGCATTTTGTCATGTTGGCCAGACTGGTCTTGAGCTTCTGACCTCAGGTAATCCACCTGCCTCGGCCTCCCAAAGTGCCGGGATTACAGCCTTGAGCCACCATGTCAAGCCTATAGTTTTAAATATTATACTCTCCCCTTACATAACATGTGACATTTCCTCCACCTGAATGTTCTTCTCCTTCTTCTTTGCCTAGAGAAAGCCTGTCACCTTTGTGTGTGTGTGTGTGTGTTTACATGTGTGTGTATTAGTACATTTTTAAAAATTTTATCATCTTTTAAGACCCAGTTAAAAAGTTGCCTATTATTTTAATAAATTCCCAACAACTTTTGTACATTACTTGCGGCCTAAGAGTAATAAACTTATTTTTAACCGTTTCATAGATGAAGAAACTGAGGCTCAGGAAGTTTAAGTGGTTGCCCCAGCTTAGGTGACAGAGCCAGAATTTAAACCCAGGATGGTCATACTAGATCCTATTAGTGAACTTATGGGGAAATGCTGAACAAAACAAAAAAAACCTAATAAGTTCAATTTAAGACCTACTTTAAGAATCCATGCTATGCATTTATGACTATTTGCTTGAGGATGATTAAACTGAGATAAAATATAAAGAATAAGAAACAAAATATCTGACCTGCCTAACTCAAAGCTATTCAGTTTTATTTCATAGGTTTGAGATGAAACTAGCAGTATTTTATGTATTTTTAATTAGGAATATATCAAAATTCAGTAAAGCCCTTTCCCTGCAATAATCAAAAGGCGTTGGTCTGTTACTACTTAAAATTAATACATTGATGACTTATATTAAGTATCCTGGCATATACTGTGTACTCGATAAATATTTATTAAATAGATAAGCTACATTGGTTTACCATCCATTTTAAAATCTGACTCAAAGCCAGGCTACCAGATGTAGATTCTAGCCAATACTCTCATGGAAATAATGTCTTGATATACATCTTATCATATTGCTAGGGTAATGTGAAGATCCCCTCTTAGAAACACTTAGTCAACAATTATTGAACCCTCATAGGCACTGAGAAACAATGTAATTTTCCCACACAAGGCATCTATTTGGAGCAGATAACTTATACATTTGGTTATTTAGATTTTTCAGGCACCCCATCCATATTCATTGTAAGGTAGAGATGATCTGAAAAACCTACCGTCATCTATTTAGTCATCTGTACAAAGTGAGTCAGGGCAGTTATAAAATGTCAGAATTCCCAGCCAGTGTAGTAAAGCACAATCCAAGTTCACTTATGGCAAAAGGATTAGGACATCAGTATTTAAAGTAATTCTCTCCTGCTCATAAACAAGCTCAAGTACGTATGTACTTAACAAAAGACTCCAGAGCTCCTTACACAGTGACCTAATGTAGGGCATGGGATTATCCTTATAAAAGGATCACCAAAGAGGCATGTGATCAATACAAAATTAAAAGCGTGAATACAGAAGTGATTGTAGAACTTCTTGGCCCTGCTGATAACGGCAAGGATTTCTTTGTTGGCTTTCTGCTCTATGGGTGATACTGGTTTTGATTAGGAAGCAATTGAGAACTCAATGCGTCTCATATTTTGTGCCTTAGTGCTTCTCTATCTCTGCTGGGAGAGCAGCAGTAATAAGAAACAGGTTCATGCTCATCATAATGTACCATTTCTGACTCAGAAATCAATACTAACTTGAGATTATGAACAATGCCCTTCTACTGGAAGCCCAACACCACAGAGTGTCTTTCTAGAACGTGTGACAAAAATGACACATTTTGAAGAAGAAGAAGAAGAAAATGTTAGAAACCAAATAATCCTAGAAGCTTGGAAGCTTTTCTTTTTTTATAAAGAACATCATGGGTTTTCCACGTTCTATCTTCAGCAGGATGATGACCAGGGTCATTTTTATAGTTGCCTAAGAAATATATTTTTCCTTTATCACTGTATTGAAATAAAAACTTTCTGTAAGTTCACTTTCTGCTGTTACCATGTTAATATCACAAGCAACATTAGATATAATTCTTGGAATTCTAGAAACTGTAATCTGGTTTTTTAACAAATAGGATATTCCAGGTACTATGGAAATTTCTGATACTTGACTCCAAAAGCTCCTTGATAAACAGCTTGTTAAATTCAGTGTCAATGTTGAGGGGAAACTGTTGATTAGCTATTAAGGTTAAGTTTTGCAAGGGCTTCCACCTTAAGAGAGAAAAAAATCAGAATTTCATTGAGAGTGGCCTCTATGCAGAGGTACTACTTAAGTGCCTTATTCAATTACAGTCTCACTTCATGTGACTTTGGTACGAGCACAGTTGATATAGCACCCCCAGGCTTGTGAAACTGAATTGAAAACATATGTCCAGATGTTGGGGATATTATCTTGTACATGATACTTAACTTTTCTGTACCTCAGCTTCTTTAACTATAAAAACAGGGGTAATAATAACACTACAACTTAGAGCTAGTGTGAGAAATAAATTCACCGATCCCTGCAAAGCTTGGAAGAGTTCCTGGCACATAATAAATGTGCCGCTTTTTAAAGTATTTTTTTTTTCTGACTTTCAAGTGAAGTCCCTCTAATTCTTGAGAGAAACTGCTTTTAAGTTTCTCATTCTTAGAAAACATGCTGACAACTTCATGTCATTAAAGATATCCTCAAAACTGAAATACATAATGTATTAGTCGGTGTTCACACTGCTACAAAGAACTGCCTGAAACTGGGTAATTTATAAAGAAAAGAGGCTTAATTGACTCACAATTCCCCTGGGCTGGGGAGGCCTCAGGAAACTTACAATCATGGCGGAAGGTGAAGGGGAAGCGAAGACCTTCTTCACATTGTGACAGGAAAGAGAGAGTTAGCAAGAGCAGGGAAAACTGCCTTATAAAACCGTCAGATCTCTTGAGAACTCAATCACTATCATGAGAACAGCATGGGAGAAACCGCTTCCATGATCCAATCACCTCCCACCAGGTCTCTCCCTCAACATCTGGGGATTACAATTGAAGATGAGATTTGAGTGGGGACACCGCCAAACCATATCATTCCATCCCTGGCCCCTCCCAAATCTCATATCCTTTATACATTTCAAAACACAATCATGCCTTCCCAGCAGTCCCCCCAAAGTCTTAACTCATTCTAGCATTAACCCAAAAGTTCGAGTCCAAAGTTGCATCTGAGACAAAGCAAGTCACTCCCACCTAGGAGCCTGTAATATCAAAAGTAAATTAGTTACTTCCAAGATACAATGGGGTTTGCAGGCATTGGATAAATGTGCTCATTCCAAATGGGAGAAATTGGCCAAAACAAAGGGGCTACAGGCCCCATGCAAGTCCAAAATCCAGCAGGGCAGATATTAAATCTTAGAGCTCCAAAATAATCTCCTTTGACTCCATGTCTCACATCAAGGGCACACTGATGCAAAGGGCTGGCTTCCACAGCCTTGGGCAGCTCCACCCCTGTGACTTTGAAGGTAACAGCCCCGCACCCCTTCCCGGCCACTTTCACTGCTGGCATGTTTCTGTGGCTTTTCCAGGCACACGGTGCAAGCTGTCGGTGGATCTACCATTCTGGGGTATGGAAGACGGTGACCCTTTTCTCACAGCTTCACTAGGCAGTGCCCAGTAGAAACTCTGTGTGGGGGCTCCAACCCCACATTTTCCCTTCGGCCCTGCCCTAGCAGAGGTTCTCCATGAGGGCCCTGCCCCTGCAGTAGACCTCTGCCTGGACATCCGGGCATTTCCATACATCCTTTGAAATCTAGGTGGAGGTTCCCAAACCTCAGGTCTTCTCTTCTGCACACCCACAGGCACAACACCACATGGAAGCTGAAGTAATGGCCTAAGCTGTACATTGGCCCCTTTTAGCCACAGCTGAGATGCCAGGCACCAAGTCTCAAGACTGCACAAAGCAGCAAGTCCCTGGGCCAAGCCCACAAAAACCATTTTTTCCTCATAGGCCTTCAGACTTATGATGGGAGAGGCAACCATGAAGACCTCTGACATGCCCTGGAGATATTTTCCCCATTGTCTTGGTGATTAACATTTGGCTCCTCATTACTTATGCAAATTTCTGCAGCTGGCTTAAATTTCTTCCCTGAAAATGAGTTTTTCTTTTCTACCACATTGTCAAGCTGCAAATTTTCCAAACTTTTATTCTCTGCTTCCATTTTAAACATAAGTTTCAATTTCAGATCATCTCTCTCAAGTTTAAAGTTCCACAGACCTCTAGGGCAGGGGCAAAATGCCACCAATCTCTTTGCTAAGGCATATGATGAGTGACCTTTGCTCCAGTTCCCAATAAGTCCCTCATCTCCATCTGAGACCACCTCAGCCTGGACTTCATTATCCATATCACTATCAACATTTTGGTCAAAGCCATTCAACAAGTCTTTAGGAAGTTCCAAACTTTCCTACATCTTCCTGTCTTCTTCTGAGAACTCCAAACTGTTCTAGTCTCTACCTGTTACTCAGTTTCAAAGTCAGTTCCACATTTTTGGCTATCTTTATAGCAGTACCCCACTCTCTGCTGTACCAATTATTGTATTAATCTGTTTTTACACTGCTATAAAGAACTGCTGCAGCCTGGGTAATTTATAAAGGAAAGAGGTTTAACTCACAGTTCCTCATGGCTGGGGAGGCCTCAGGAAACTTACAATCATGGCAGATGGTGAAGGGGAAGCAAAGACATTCTTCACATGGCACAGGAAAGAGAGAACTAGCACGAGCAGGATGTATTTCATCCCTTTTCATGCTGCTGACAAAGATATACCTGAATCTGGGCAATTTACAAAATAAAGAGGTTTATTTGGACTTATAGTTCCATGTGGCTGGGGAAGCCTCACAATCATGGCAGAAGGCAAGGAGGAGCAAATCCTGTCTTACGTGGATGGCAGCAGGCAAAGAGAGAATGAGGAAGATGCAAAAGCAGAAACCCCTGATAAAACCACCAGATCTCATAAGTCTTATTCCTTACCACAAGAACAGTATGGAGGAAGCCAACCCCATGACTGAATTATCTCTCACCAGGTCCCTCCCACAACACGTGAGAATTATGGGAGTACAATTCAAGATGAGATTTGGGTGGGGACACAGAGCCAAACAATATCATAGGGAAAACTGCCTTATAAAACCATCAGATCTCCTGAGAACTCACTTACTATCACAGGAACAGCATGGGGGAAACCTAACCCATGATCCAAACACCTCGCACCAGGTCCCTCCCTCAACAGGTGGGGATTATAGAGATTACAATTCAGGATGAGATTTGGGTGGAGACACAGCCAAACCATGTCACACAAAAAGATAATGCAATTTTCCAAAATAAAATGATACATTTATCAGTTTGAGTATTCCATTTGTGAAATTTAAATCTTTGAAGAATGACTGGAGGTGTTGTAAGAGCTACCCATAAATTATCTCACAAAGTGATTTCTACAGTTCTGTTCTACATATTTTAAGCAAAGTTAGAGTAGTGATGGACCTTATTAGCCTTGAAATTGGCACACAAACAGTGCCAATGGCATAGCAGATATCTGTCCTTTGTTCTCTATGTGGTTTATTTTGGGGGAAAAAATGAAAGTTTTTATTCTACCAACCACAGGAGATAGCTGATCAACACTAAAATCTGTAATATGCTCCCAAGACAATCATTTATGTTTTTCACATAAGTAGCATGTGTTCAGTATGGAAATTTTTAAAATATTTCCCATATCAATGTAAAATATAATTGTCTTAAGCCAAACCACACAGAGAAGTTCACTGTTAATATTTTGATGTACGTAATTCCAGTCTTCAAACCTGCCATGTGTATATACATATATGCACATGCATGCACACATACACAAACAAAAATTGAGATTATACAATGCAAACTGTTTGTTAATATACTCTCTTTACTTAATCTATCCTGAGTCTTTTCCCACTCAGAGCAGGTGTCATAGACAGATCTTCAGAGAAAGTAATAAGTGATGATCATGTCAAACAAGTCATAGGTTATGGGGACTCTCTCAAGGGACTGGCAGGAATGGTCAGAGGAAGGCAGGACCTTGGGCAGGATGAGCAGAGATACGGGACAAGAGTGAAAGATAGAGCGAGAATCAGACATTGGGAAATAAGACAGGGACCCAATAACCAAAAATGAAACACAAAATAGAGACTTGGCAAATCAAAACAAAGAATAAATACACAAACCATAAAAACAGTGCAGTTATTAATTAGACTTGAGACTAGTAACAAGATTGTCCGGATGTTTAGAGTCACAGATGCTCCTGTGGTGGTGAGCCAGCAAGGCCAGACTCACAGATGTGAGGATTTGGGGTTGGATTCCACACTTCAGCGCTGAATTACTTTTGGAGTGGAAGCAATTATGGCAGCAGCAGCAGCATCTTTTTAACCTCTAGATTAAAGTTATGGTGGTGAGAAGTTGACCTCAAGAGTTCAGTGGTAGCCCCAGCTTCCACTCTTCCAGCCTTTCCCAAAAGCCTGTAAGTATCTAATCCCTTGTATTAATTTGCTTTCTGCAAAACTTCTGGTTTCCAGTCTGACAAGTAAATAGCTTAGATCTTGTCACTCCTGTCCTTACAACAGGGAAAAACCCAAACAAACTTAAAATCAATGACCCTACTTAGAACCATCAGGGAATTGACGTCACAGGGCAAACTGCTGCCCCCAAACTTTCAGAGACACACAGAAGAATCAGAAAGGCACAGCTTACTAGGAGCTGAAGCCAATATTGGTAGGAACAGTTAACACTGTAAATTGAGGAATTACTAGAGGCTCAGCATAGACTAGCTTGAAGAGTTAAAAACTTCCAGGGTGTACAGTCTTAAAGGGGCTTCCACTTTTATAAGTTTTATCTTTAGAAGCCCCAGCAGGCTCTCACTGTGAAGATCGCACAACAATCCCTTTGTGCTTTCTGCAGGAGGAAGGAAAAGTAATCATTTGGAAATATGCCTGGAGATTTATATTTTCCTTCACAAAGCCTGCCTTTAAGGGAAACTATAGATGGTCCCCAACTTACGATGGTGTGACTTACAATTTTTTAACTTTATGATGGTGTAAAACTATTGCAATTTCTACACAACATATAGTATTCAATAAATTACATGAAATATTCAATACTTTATTATAAAATAGACCTTATATTAGATGCTTTTGCCCAACTATAGGCTAATGTAAGCATTTTAAGCACATTTAAGATAGACTAGGCTAAGCTATGCTGTTCAGTAGGTTAGGTATACTAATTGCATTTTCAACGTGTGATATTTTCAACCTGCAATGGGTTTATCAGAGCATAACCCAATCATAAGTCAAGGAGCATCTGTATTTTACAAGACCCTAATGGACTAGAGTTTGACCAAAGCCAAATTGATCTTAGGGAACGGAAATACCCAACTCCAATCTCCCGTGCCTTTCCTGTCTCGTCTAAGGCAGGGAAGCAGAAACTGAGGAGTAAGTGAGAAGGTCACGGCCCAGGGACTCAGCTTGCTAAGAAGCAGACCTAATCATAGGACTATAGAATGTTTTCCCTCTGCCTAAACCTCACCAATATCAATAGGCTTCTCTATAAAAGCAGGGGATTACAACTGAAAGAACTGCAAGCTTCACACCTTATTTCAGGAGTCTCTAGGAAAATGTAAATATGAGAAGAGAAACAAAAACAAGAGCACTAATGAAAATATTACCCTCTACCACCTGTCGCTACAGCAAATAGTAAATCCAGCCCAATTTCTGGGCAAATCAACATAATACCTCATACTAAAGGCATATTTACCTCCATTCATTTTACCTGTTACATCACGTCCAATGTTCAGGAATAATTACAAGGCATATTAAAAGGCAAAAAATACAGTCTATAGAGCCAAAACAAGCATCAGAACTAGACTCAGATATGGCAGACGTTTTGGAATTATCAGACCAGGATTTAAATAAAGTATGATTAATATGCTAAGGCATCTAATGGAAAAAGCAAACAACATGCAAGAACAGATGGTAATAAGAGCAAAGAGATAGAAACTCTAAGAAAGACCTTAAAGGACATGCTAGAAATAAAAAACACTGTAACAGAAATATAGATTGCCTTTAATGGGCTCATCAATAGAATAGACACAGCTGAGGAAAAAAATCAGCAAGCTTGAAGAAATGTCTGTAGACACTTCTAAAACTGAATCCATTGAGAAAAAAGAATGAAAAAGACCAAACAAAATATCCAAGAACTGTGACACATTTACAAAAGATTAACATACATATAATGGGAATGCCAGAAGGACAAGAAAAAGAAAAAGGAACAAAAGAAATAATAATGGCTGAGAACTTTTTTAAACTAATGACAAGACACCAAACCACAAATTCAGGAACTTCAGAAAATGCTGAGCAGGATAAATACCAAAAGATCTACACCTAAGTATCTCATATTCAAAATGCGGAAAATCAAATCCTTTTCTGCTTGAAACCACCAAAGTTGTTTCTTTTTTCTGTACTGACCACCAGTGTGACATTTCCACTTAACTTCCTAAGTCACGGTTTCTTACATAAAGCAAGAGTAGTAATATCTGACTCAGAGAGATGTTATGGGAACTTTTTAACTTTTTTAACCTTTTTATTCTTTTGTAATAACACTTAGCTTAAAACACAAACATGTCCAGATGTACAAAAATATTTCCTTTCCTTATATCCTAATTTATAGGCTTTTTTCTATTTTAGAACTTTAAAAAATATTTTCTTACTTTTTAAACTTTTTTGTTGAAAACTAAGACACAAAGACACACATTAGCCTCAGCCTACACAGGATCAGAATCATCAATAGCACTGCCTTCCACCTTCACATCTTGTCCCACTGGAAGGTCTTCAGGGGCAATAATATGCATAGAGCGATCATCTCCTATGATAACAACGCCTTCTTCTGGAAACCTCCTGAAGGATCTTTCTGAGGCTGTTTTACAGGTAACTTTTTAAAAAAATAAGTAGTAAAGAGGCTGGGCACAGTGGCTTAGGCTTCACAGCACTTCGGGAGGCCAAGGTGGGCAGGTCACTTGAAGTCAGGAGTTCGAGACCAGCCTGGCTAACATGGTGAAACCCCATCTCTACTAAAAATACAAAAATTAGCCAGACGTCATGGTGGGCACCTGTAATCCCAGCTCCTCGGGAGGCTGAGGCACAAGAATCACTTGAACCCAGGAGGTGGAGGTTGCAGTGAGCAAGATTGCGCCACTGTACTCCAGCCTGGGCAACAGAGCAAGACTCAGTGTCTAAAAAAAAAAAAAAAAAGTAGAAAAGGTACGCTCTAAATTAACTATTGAAAGTATAGTGTAGTACATACATAAACCTGTAACACAGTCATTTATTATTATTATCAACTATGTACTGTACATAATTGTATATGTTATACTTTTATATAGCTGGTAGTACAATAGGTTTGTTTACACCAGCATCGCCACAAACGTGTGAGTAATGTGTTGCGCTATGACATTAGGATGGCTATGATATCATTAAGCAACAGGAATTTTTCAACTCCATTATAAATTTATGGGACCACCATCATGTATGTGATCCATCATTGACCAAAAGGTTATTGTGCAGCACGTATTTTTGCTCAACATGTATTAGCTACAATTATGTTATTCCAGATCATGAGGCACCAGTTCAGGAATTCTTTCATTTTTCTGATGGCAGATTACTAACTCTGGTCTGACTCAAACCTCATAAGGAGCTACATGGCTCCATGCATGAGGGAGAACAGGTATCAGGGCAGGAAGCCAGACAGAGCATTCTGTTAACCTCATTGATCTCAGGGACATGCTTTTCCACTTAACTCGCCAGGGTGCTATCACTTCTTTGCCAACTTCCTGCACCATATGGCCCTATCCTACACCATGTGGCTTCTGCTCTTCCTATATGCTTGGATATTTTACTATCTTCTAATATCAGTTTTTTAACATTTTTGCAATTCTTATATTTTCAATTCACAGGAGCTAATCCAGTTACGATTACAGTTTCCCACAGGTATAGCATGGTATTTGGAACATAGGTAATTTCGTTAACCCAAAAGACTTCTCAAGGCCTTTGATTAGGATACTTAGAGTTGGTATTGTACACTGTCAGTGCATAGCTATAACCCAAATAATTCTTGGGGTCCCATGTGGCTCCTCTCTGCTGGAAGTTGCATGTAAAGATATACAGTCCAATTGCCAAGACAGATTAAAGAGGACTCCATTCTTTATTTGTGCTCTTGAAAAGCATTAGGAAGGGTTGAGATTCATAATACAAAGCAACATTTCCCACATCCTTTCCCGTCTCTAATCTTCTCACTTGCCACAGCTATTCCTAAGCTTCTCATTCACCAACACCCTGCAATAAACTTCTCCAGGCTATCAAGTTTCAGTTCCGCCATCTTTATTCTCTATCCTATAGCAAATCTCTTTACCATGTTGGTTGAATTAACCTCTGTGTCTACATCCTGTCCATTTTCTTCCAGCCTTCCTAAGCAAGTATTTTCCCCCAATCCATTTCTCCTGATTCTGTAAACAAAACAAAACAGAATTGTTCTTGGATAAAACAAAACAAAACAAAACAACAATAGCAAAAAACCTAAACAAGTGGAGATTTAAAAAAGAGTTCACATATATGTAAATCTTGATCCCATCTCAAAGTATAGGGGTTCCTTCCTGCTACTGCAGACTGAGTATCTTGTCCAGTCATCTCCCACCTTTGATGCTGGGAGGCTTCTACCTTGGGTCTCTGCCAGCTTATGAGAAGCCAAGTAAGGCTCCATGGCAGGAGGTCACCCCCACCTCCTCCAGCCCTAAAGCCCAGGGCCCATCTATCTCTGGTTCCTCTGGACCCTATGCTGACCCTTTCTGGCTTTAGAAAAATAAAAACATCTTGCAAACGGGAAAAATGAAGCTCCTGGCTGCATATCTCCAATGTCCCTAAAATCAGAGAAAGTGTTTATGATTTTTTCCCTCCTCCCCTAGAAGTGTAATTTTCTTTGGGAAATAAAAGGGGCAGAGGAGGACTTTGGTGTCATCTAACTCTAACCCTCTTCATGTCTCCATCCAGAGTGTAACTGTGATGAACCAGCCAACGTCCCACTTCCCTGAGAGACTGAGTCTTCTTCTACCTCCCCAGCCTCTCCTACTGACTCTGGGTGTGACAGAAGGGTCAGTCCTGGACCCTTTATAAAAGCTCATGGTAAGAAGGCTGTTCCTAATTGTGTATGTAGAATGTGGGATATTTGAACACCTTTCGTCCTTAGTTCTTGATCTTAGTAACAATTTGGGGACTAAAAGAAATATACCAGATATCTTCACACAAAACCAATTATTGGAACTGGAAAAGAGTTAATCCCAGTGTGCGATAAAAAACAAGGGGAACATTTTCAAATGCTTCTACTTCCATTTCATGTTAACATTCTCTATCCCAGTGTACGATACCAATCCAGTGTTTTAAAACAAGGCTGAGAACCATAGGTGGGATGTAAAATCAATTCGTTCATGCAATTGAGTGGTTCTTGGCCAGCATCATTTTAAATGACTAGAAGAGATGAGTGTATCTTGTGAAATTTTGTTTTGGGAAGGGACTGCTCTAACTGATTGGGCAGAGAAAGAAAATGGAAAAGTATGCATACATGGTAGGAAATCTGCCATACTGAGAATTACACAGAAGAATCCTAAGGGAAAAAGGCCGATTTTTCCTCTAACCTAATAAGTGTCACCTCCAGAGAACACAGAGAATATATAAAATACAAAGAAAGTCATGTTTCGGCATTTGAAATTTTTTTAAAGATGGAATACACTATTTCCTCAAATTAATTTATGTCCTACCCAAGACTGTAGACTTCCTGGAATTTTTATTAGAAATCTCAAATATAAGTTTCCAAGTATCCCTACTTCCACTAATAAGTACTACCTATTCCCAACTAATTCTGCTACAGAAGCTGCTCAACTAGATTCTGAAACAGAAAGAAGTTTATCTTCTCAAGGTTAAAAACTATAATTATAAAAGGACATTTTGGAAATTGTTTCTGTGGGGTAGAATTGTATCCAATTTAGCAAATACATATTCAGATAGAACAAAAAATTAAATGTTTGGCCTTTGTCCCCAGTTCCTGGCACACAGCTCCTATAACACTTGGAATTTCCAGAGTGATGTCTTTTGTATGCTAATGAGATGACTGGGGGCTGGGGGACCATAGATAGCTTCAGGAAAGCAGCAGGGAACCAGATAGCCCAAGGCAGGATTAGAGGGTTGGAACTCTCAGCTTCACCCCCACTCCCCAACTCCCACTCCCCACTCCTGCCTCTTGTGACCTGGGGAGGTAGTGGGGTGGCTGGAGATTAAGCTAATCACGAATGACCAATGATATAATCAATCGTGCCCATGGAACGAGATTTCCATAAAAATCCCTAAACAATAGGATTCAGAGACCTTCCAGGTTGGGGAACACATCCATGTTTTGAGAGAGTGGCACACCCCCAACTTTATAGGGACAGAAGCTCCTGTGATTGGGACCCTTCCAGACTTTGGCCTATGCACCTCTTCATCTAGCCGTTCATTTGCATCCTTTCTAATAAACTGGTAAACATAAACCAAATGTTTCCCTGAGTTTTGTGAGCCATTCTAGCAAATTATCAAGCCTGAAAAGGAGGTTGTAGGAAATAGCAGCTTTGTAGCCACATCAGACCGAAGCGTGGATAACCTGGGGAGAAATTGGGCTCAATTCCAAATAAAGCATGGGCAAGTGGGAATTTATAGCCAAGGAGCAGGGAGGGAGTCAGTGGATAGAAAATTGGTAAGTGGAAACATCAGGAGTAAGGGGGATTCTGCCTAAAACCATCCAGAAGTATTCCTGCAGCAGGCAGGCCAGGGTGATCAGACATCACCTGGAGGCTGGTAGAGAAGGAAGAATTCGATCACCATCAAGGGTGATCTAGATATCGAAGGTGAGGGATTCTGCCTAAACTGATTAAGAATCTTGCCAAAACTGGGCTCTTGAGGATGTGCCCAAGGATGGAGGCTAGTTGAAAAGGAGCCTAGTTGAAAAAGAGCCCAGAAGAGCCTGACTAAGGTTTGGGCAGGGGGATAATCTGCCACTTACTGAGTGCAGTGTTTTGTACCTGGGGATATACCTGGTAAATTCATTTGGGCTCATTTTGAATAGCCTAGAGATTCAAATAGGAAAGCACCTAGAGATTGGGCTATCTCTAGCATTTCATTTTCTCATAAAGTTTGGCAGTTCATGGAGGCCATCCTAGGTCGTACCATCAGAGAATCAATGTGACAGACTTAAACTGCCAGCTTTTGGCTTAAGGGGAAATTAGCCTGAATGACCAAAACAAAACAAGTAAAATTCTATTATTAAATACCCCAGATGGTGACTAAACTAAAGTGAAGGGAAGAAGAAAAGGTCCACTCCCTGCCTTGCAGGCAATAGGCATTAATTAAATATTTGTTGAATTATTTGAATGTGATTCAATTTCCACCTCAGGTTGCCTGAGTTTAATTCCAGCCCCACTAGTTACTAGTTTTATTATTCCTGGGCACTACTTTCTTAACTTCTCTAAGTCATAATTCCACATCTGTAAGATCTCGCTGTGAAGAATAACTGAGATAACTTATGGAAAGGTCTTAGCACAATGTTTAACATACTTCAAGTGCTTTATTAAGGTTATTCTATATAATAATAATTATTATTAATCCATTTCCTGAAAGTTCTTTCTAGTCAGATACTATCTGATTTCTCAAAGTAATACAACACTTTTTAGAATTATCTCTATATAGGCAAGGATTGATGAGAGAAAAAAATAATAAATAAATAAAACTAAACAAAAAAATTATTTCTGTATAGGTGATATGGTTTGGCTCTGTGTTCCCACTCAAATCTCATCTTGAATTGTAATCCCCATAATCACCACATGTTGAGGGAGGAACATGGTAGGAGGTGATTGGATCATGGGGACAGTTTCTCCCATGCTGTTCTTGTGATAGTGAGTGAGTTCTATGAGATCTGGTAGTTTTTTTAGGCACTTTTCCTTGTTCTTGCTCCTTCTCTTTCTCCTGCTGAAAAGGTCCTTTCTTCACCTTCACCTTTCATCATGATTGTGCTTCCGGAGGCCTCCCTTGCCATGTGAAACTGTGAGTCAATTAAACCTCCTTTGTTTATGAATTACTCAGTCTTGGACAGTTATCTTTATAGCAGTGTGAAAACAGACCAATACAGTAAATTGATATCTCAGAGAGTGGGGTACTGTTTTAAAGATACTTGAAAATGTGGACGTGACTTTGGAACTGGTCATGGGTAGAGATTGGAACAGTTAGGAGAACTCAGAAGAGGACAGGAAGATGTGGGAAAGTTTGGAACCTCATAGAGACTTATTGAATGGCTTTGACCAAAATGTTGATAGTGATATGGACAGTGAAGTCCAGGCTGAGGTGGTCTCAAATGGAGATGAGGAATTTCTTTGGAACTGAAGCAAAGGTCACTCTTGTTAAGCTTTAGGAAAGAGACTGGTGGCATTTTGCCCCTGCCCTAGAGATCTGTGGAACTTTGAACTTGAGAGAGATGATCTGAAATTGGAACTTAGGTTTAAAAGGGAAGCAGAGCATAAAAGTTTGGAAAATTTGCAGCCTAATGATGCAGTAGAAAAGAAAAACTCATTTTCAGGGGAGAAATTCAAACCAGCTGCAGAAATTTGCATAGGTAACAAGGAGCCAAATGTTAATCACCAAGACATTGAGGAAAATACCTCCAGGGCATGTTAGAAGTCTTCGCAGCAGCTCCTCCCATCACAGCCCTGGAGACCTAGGAGGGAAAAATGGTTTCCTGGACCTGGTCCAGGGCACTCCTGCTGTGCACAGGCTCGGGTCGGTGCCCTGCATCCCAGCTGCCTCGGCTGTGGCTAAAGGGGGCCAAGATATAGCTCAGGCCATTGTTTCAGAGGGGCAAGCCCGAAGCCTTGGCAGCTTTTATGTGGTGTTGGACCTGCATGTATACAGAAGTCAAGAATTGAGATTTGGAAACCTCTGCCTAGATTTCAGAGGATGTATTGAAATACCTGGATGTCCAGGTAGAAGTTTGCTGAGAGGTGAAGCCCTCATGGAGAACCTTTGCCAGGGCAATGCAGAAAGAAAATGTGGGGTTGGAGCCCCCACACAGAGTGCCACTGGGGCATGCCTAATAGAGCTGTGAGAAGAGAGCCACCATACTCCAGACCCCAGAATGGTATATTCACTGACAGCTTGCACCATGCATCTGGAAAAGTCACACTGAACACCAGCCAGTGAAAGCAGCCAGGAGAGGGACTGTATCCCGCAAAACCACAGGGACACAGCTGCCCAAGGCTATGGGAGCCCACTTCTTACATCAGCATGACCTGGATGTGAGACATGGAGTCAAAGGAGATTACTTAGGAGCTTTAAGATATACTGACCGCTTCACTGGATTTCACACTTGCATGGAGCCTGTAGCCCCTTTGTTTTAACCAATTTTTCCCACTTGGAATGGGAGCATTTATCCAATGCCTGTAATCCCATTGTATCTTGGAAGTAACTAACTTGATTTGATTTAACAGGCTCATAGGCAGAAGTGCTCTGCCTTGTCTCAGAGGAGACTTTGGACTTGTACTTTTGGATTAACGCTGGAATGAGTTAAGACTTTGGCGGACTGTTGAGAAGGCATGATTCGTTTTGAAGTGTATAAGGGACATGATATTTGGATGGGACCAGGGGCAGAATGATATGGTTTGGCTCTGTGTCCCTACCCAAATCTCATCTTGAATTGTGGTTCCCATAATCACTACATGTTGAGGGGGAAACCCTGTGGAAAGTAGTGACCAGATCATGGGGGCAGTTTCCCCCATGCTGATCTCGTGATAGTGAGTGAGTTCTCATGAGATCTGATGGTTTTATAAAGCAGTATTCCCTGCTCTTCCTCCTTCTCTTTCACTCCTGTCACAATGTGAAGAAGGTCCTTGCTTCTCCTTTGCTGTCTGTCATCACTGTAAGTTTCCTGAGGCCTTCCCAACCACATGGAACTGTGAGTCAATTAAACCTCCTTTGTTTATAAATATATATATACACACATATATATATATCTCAGAACATCTCCTTTGGTTTACATATATATACACACACACTCATATCACATATATATAGGTGTATATGTGTGTGTGTGTATATATATATATATCTGAGATACAATATAATCTTGATTTGAAACCAGGTAAGAGTATTTAGAAAAAAAGACAATTCTAGGTCCATTTCACCTATCTAGCATATTTTTTTGAAGATTATTATTTTTGTGTGTTTTAAATTTTTATATTTTAAATTAATATTAGTTTTTAATTGATAAATCATAACAGTATACATTAATGGATTAATGGCATACAAGGAGATGTTCTGATATATATATATACACATACGAGATAAATATGTATACATATATGCACATATATGAGATATATGTATACATACATATCACATATAGGAGATATATGTGTATATATCTCAGAACATCTCCTTGTATGCCATTATTCCATTAAAGTATACAGTTATGATTTATCAATTAAAATTAATATCAATTTAAAATATAAAATTTAAACATAAAAATTAATTCATATATATCATATATAACCAGTTCCATATGGTTGGGAAGGCCTCAGGAAACTTACAGTGATGACAGATGGCAAAGGAGAAGCAAGGACCTTCTTCACATTGTGACACGAGAGAAAGAGAAGGAGGAAGAGCAGGGAATATGCTTTATAAAACCATCAGATCTCATGAGAACTCACTCACTATCACGAGATCAGCATGGGAGAAACTGCCCCCATGATCCGGTCACTGCTTTCCACAGGGTTTCCCCCTCAACATGTAGTGATTATGGGAACTACAATTCAAGATGAGATTTGGGTAGGGACACAGAGCCAAACCATATATATGATTTATATATGTGTATAAATCATAATTGTATACTTTAATGGATTAATCGCATACAAGGAGATGTTCTGATATATATATACACAAACACAAGATATATGTGTACACATATATGCACATATATGAGATATGTGTATACATATATATCACATATAGGAGATATATGTGTATATATCTCAGAACATCTCCTTGTATGCCATTAATCCATTAAAGTATACAGTTATGATTTATCAATTAAAACTAACATCAATTTAAAATATAAAATTTAAATATAAAAATTAATTTAAAATATAAAATTTAAAATATAAAAATTTAAAAACACAAAAATAAAAATCTTTTTAAAAATATGCCTAGATAGGTAAAATGGAACTAGAATTGTCTTTTTTTCTAAATATTCTTACCTGGTTAAGATTACATTAATCTGACAAAATGAGCTGGGCAGATTTCATATCCCTTTTCTACTTTTTTAAAGACCATGTATAACATACTAGTCAACTGTTCCTTAAAAGTTGAATAGAACTCAAGCTGAGCATGGTGGCACTTCCCTGGAATCTCAGCCACTTGGGAGACTGAGTTGAGAGGATCACTTGAGGCCAGGAGTTCAAGATCAGCCTGAGCAATATAGTGAGAACCTGTCTTTAAAAAAAAAAAGAGATAAGTTTATTAGAACTCGGTTGTAAACTCTCTGAGGTGATGATGATTTTTAGGAAAGAAAGACCTTCGACTATTATTTCAATTTCTATAAAACGTCTTTTTTCTGGCATCCATTCTGGAATTTTATATTTTTATAAATTTATTCATTTGATCAACAATGTATTTTTCTCTTTCTATTTTTATTATAAATTTTAAAATATTCATTATCTCTCATTTTTAATTTGTGTTTTGTTATTGGCACCTTATCTTGGTTTTATTAATCTTTTTCAATAAATAGATTTTGACTTTTTATATGGTTTGGCTATGTCCCCACCCACATCTCATCTTGTATTGTAGCTCCCATAATTCCCACATGTTGTGGGAGGGACCCAGTGGGAAGTAATTGAATCATGGAGGCGATTTCCCCAGTACTGTTTTCATGGTGATGAATAAGTCTCATGAGAGCTGATGGTTTTATAAGGGGTTTCCCCTTTTGCTTGGCTCTCATTTCTCTCTCGTCTGCCACCATGTAAGATGTGCCTTTCACCTTCTGCCACGATTGTGAGGCCTCCACAGACATGTGGAAGTATGAGCCCATTAAACGTCTTTTTCTTTGTAACTTACTCAGTATTGGGTAGGTCTTTATCAGCAGTGTGAAAATAGACTAATACAGCTTTAAAATAAACAAAGTGTTTCTATAGCCTGGGGAAAGAGGAAATGTCCTACATTTTTAAAGTATTTTTAAATGTTGGTTTGTTATTTATTTTGTTTATGCCTAGTACTCAGAATGGCTTTATTTTATTTTATTTTATTTTATATTTTAGCAATGGGGTCTCTCTATGTTGCCCAGAATAGAGTACAGTGGCTATTCACAGGTAGGATCAGAGCATACTAGAGCCTGAAACTCCTGGGCTCAAGCAGTCCTCCTGTCTCAGCCTCCCAGTAGCTAAGACTACAGGAGCCAGGTCACTGTGCCTGGCTCAGGATGACACAATTTTAGAAGGAAGTGAACTTAACATTTATTTTCTTATTTTCTCCATTTTTCCCCAGCTCTGTAACACTTATTTTCATCATAATTAGGATGATTTGTTCTGTCCTTTCTGTAGGCAGAAATTTAAATCTAAATGAGATTCTGAAGTGGGAAATAACATTCACAAGCAAGTACTGTCAAAGCTTATGCCAGATGCTACTCTGTTAATTTTCAGTGCATTAATTTCAGCACTGTTATATCCTAATATTAGCTGACACCACAAAGACTCAAATGTATCAAGGCTCTTTTTGCTGTTCACTCCTGGTTCCTCCCTGCATCGTTTCTTCAGTTCCAAGACCCACTGCCTGTTATGACTAGGCTCACCAATTTGTCTGCTTGCCTTTCTGCATCTAGTACTAATTCTCTTCTGAGACAGAAAATGACTAGGTAGTCATTTGTTCAGTATCAGACCTTAGTTTTCTCATCTGTAAAGCAAAGATACTAATAGTAACTTCTTAGTACAGAGCCTGGCACATCAGAAAGAGCTTAATCATTACTATTAACTATCATGACTTTTATTATCATTGTTATTATTATTATTATTATTTTTGAGACAGAGTCTTGCTCTGTCACCCAAACTGGAGTGCAGTGGCCAATCTTGGCTCACTGAAACCTCCGTCTCCCGGTTTCAAGCAATTCTCATGTCTCAGTCTCCTAAGCAGCTGGGATTACAAGTGCGCACCACAATGCCCAGCTAATTTTTGTATTTTTTAGTAGAGATGGGGTTTCACCGTGTTGATCAGGCTGGTCTCAAACTCCTGACCTCAAGTGATCCTCCTGCCTCAGCCTCACAAAGTGCTGGGATTACAGGCATGAGCCACCACACACGGCCCTATTATCATTATTTTTAACAAGCTCCAGTCTTATGCTTGATGTATTTTTCTCCAAAGACCATAATTATACCTTGGCTTTTTATTTTGCCTTGTAGATCTTCCCTAAAATTGCCCATCTAGACAGCCGTCCACAAATCTATGTCTACAGATTGGACCAAATTATTCCTCTAAAGGACTAATGTCTTCTTTTCTTTTTTACTCACTGCAAAAGCTAGCAAAAATGTTAGCAAAGCTTTTAAAATAATTTCATTTTATTTAAATTGCATCAAAAGCCACAGAACAATTTTTCAGAAGTTGTTTTTTCCTTTCTTGTGTGAATTTTTTAAAAGCATGCTAGAATAATGTAGACTCTGTCTCCACTGGAAATTTTTTTTAAATGGGAGAGTGAAAATCAGAGTCAGCTAAAGAATAAATGCAAAACTGCTTGGCCCTAGCTTAAGGACATCTGTAAAGCAGGGAGGAGGGTACTTAAAACAGAAGGGCTTCCAAGAAATGATTTCCTTTGTGCTCAGTGATTCTGGAAACACTATAATTGTTATTTGGAAGTGATTCAGGACTTTAAAATTTGTTTTGAAAGTGTATAGCAAACAAAAATCAACAATTTATGTTTCCAAGTTTGAATGAAATAAATTTGAATTCATAACAATATTTATTCAAAATCTATGACATAGAGAAAATATTTGCTTTAATAATGCAGCTGTTCATTTATAGTGTGTGATAGATGCCAACTTATTTTAAAATTTTGCATCCTGTCAAAACCACTTAGAACCACAGGTCTAGAGTAATAAATTTTGAGGGAAGATCCTACTATTAAATGGCCACAAACTTGTGAAACCCCTGTCAGGGAGTTCAATAGGTCCAGTTCAGGAGAAGCAGCACAGCCATCCCAGTAAAGGCCAGCTCTTCACCCTTCACACCCCAGACTCCTGCTAGCAGACCCTGTGTTGCCATCTCTGCAGGGCAGGCTTGCACTTCTGCAAAGTCAAACAAACCAATAAGTTTTTGGCAATATTGGTGGCTAAGACATTAGGCCTCGATCTAGATGCTGTCTCAGTTATCTGCTAGATACTATCTCAGTTATCTACTATCTACTATGACTTTAGACAAGTTACCTTTCGGTACATTTCACATACTCATTCATTTATTCATTAATTCAGTAAATATTTTTGAGCACCTGCACTGTGCCAGCAACCATGTTGTACATTGAGGATATAATCAATGGTTTATAGAAACAAGCGTCATCTTTGTGGCAGACACCATAGGTTAACTGACTAATGCCCATTATACACCCCCTTTGCCACTACTATTCCACAACTAGCTGCTTGACATGATTTAACTTCCCTGAGTTGTGTTTCTCAACTGTAGAATGGCTGGGTTGGGCTCTATTTACTCTATGGTCTCATCCAGCTCTGTGATGATGTCTGCCTGAATTCTGAGAGTTGTTAAGATCTTACCTTGTGCAAGCACTAAATATAACTGAGCTAGTGGGGGTGTGGGTGGGAACGCGGCGGTGGCGGGGGGTGGAATATAAAGCATGAAAGCAGACTAAGGCCTACCAAAGGTACAGGAGGAGTAGGCATTGTCTACATAGCATGTCAACAGGAGAACCACAAATTATCTCGACCCCAAATATCTCTCCTACCAAAGCTTCTGTCAATGGAGGGGGCACAGAACCTGGGAAATCACATCATGTTCTTCCCAACCACCAAAAATTTTACACCCATAAAGCTAGGCTAAAATAAACATCAAGGGCAGAAAGAGATCACAAACAAGGGAGAATGTCATCTGTCCTGAGGAAGGAGGGAGAGAAGGTTGATACAATTTGCCTTGGTAATGAACTGCACGTAATACCGACAGCATGTTATATAATTTGCCTTGGTAATGAACTGCACGTAATACAGACAGCATGTTATATAATTTGCTTTGGTAATGGACTGCACGTAATACTGACAGCATGTGGTAAAGAAAATTTGCTATGGAATGTGTAGATTTTGCTATTTGACTGTGGTGGTTTTTGCATTACTTTGGTTATCCTGTCGAATTCTCTAACAGCTAATTCACATCCATCTCCCTCTGAAAGGCCGCCTGAACTCCTGACATCATGCAGGAAAGAAGACAGAGCTTTAGGAGGACTTAGGGACCACAGGAACAGGCCTTAAGCAGTTAGGAAGGGACATTCAAGCCAGCTCTCTCGTCCTCCTTTTCTTGTCCTACACTTTGATAAATCAATGTAGCTAATAAAGATCCTCCCAAGTAGAGGAGAATAAAGATAATCTTTGAAATGGGATTTTGGGAAGGAGGTTGTGCGGGGAGGATTGGAGTTAGGAAAAAAAAAGCTGCATACATTATCTGGATTCATGTTGCTCTAGTGTTAGTTTCCTTCTTTATTCCTCATTTGGGGTAAAATTTTGCTGAACTAAATAGTTAAGCGAATGTCAGCTTATTTCAGCTGAACTATAGGGTGTGAAGAGAAGGTTCATATATCAGTTAAGGCTCCTTCAGAGGAACAAAACAATTAGGAGGAGATATATATATATACACACACACACATATATATGTATATATATACATATATATATAGAGAGAGAGAGCTTTATCATAAGCATTTGACCATAGGCAATTGTGGGGTCTGATTAACCAGTCTATGTGAAGCTGTTGGCTTTGCATTTGGTGCTAGATCCTGAAGTAAGTAGGACAGAAAGTTGGATGGGGAAGATGGATGTGAAGTGAAGGAGAACAAAGACAAGCTGAAACTCACACACAGAGACTGACCAGCACTGTGTTGGTTCCTCACTGCCTCCAAGCCTTCCATTTTGATGATTCAGTATCCTACAGAAGTTGGTGTCCTTTATCACAGAGTTCAATATGCACGTGGTCCAGGAGTCAGAGAAACTGCATGAGGATCCAGCAGGACAGGAACTAAAGGAGCTGCAGGCTTGGCTATATGCCCAGCCAAGAAAATGAGCCAGAAGATAAATAATAATATGGATGAGCAGGAGAGAACCTGGTGCCTCTGGATTGGCCTTCCAGACAAAAAGAATATGGCTACTTCCTCAGTTTTCAAATCTCATGGGCCTCTAACTCAGAAGTATGCAAGAAAGTGACTTCTGGGAAATACAATTCCAGCTTAGCTAGACTGACACAATACAAATCCACCACAAATCATTTTCTCCACACTTGTACTTATTAAGCGAGGAAGTAGTGCTCTAGGACCATCACAGTGACAGCAATAATCATTATGTGATTCCAAGGGGATAATAATACAAGACCTGGGGCAGCGTAGTCTTGCTGTCCCTCCCCTCCAGAAAATTCCACTTACAGTGCCAACTCATTTAGTTGTAACATGGATGGAAGTATTTCCTTAAATATATGCACAACTGTGGGTATTCTTCAGTATGAGCTAACAGAACCATCCCTTTAACTTTTTTTTCCCCATCTCCTGCCTCCCTGCTTCATTACTCAGATGCCTGAAAAGTCCTGGGTGAAGGACTATCTTCCCAGTTCACTATACCTGAAGAATAGCTCTAACTACCAATCTAACAATGTACACATTTGTCATTCCTACCAATAAAGTTAAGCCACTTCCAAAAATATTACAGTGCTTAATTATTTTTAAAAAATGTTTTCAATAATAAGATGCTAAAATTAAAAATTAATATACTTCTGCTTCTTGTTAGGGTATAGAAAGTCTCAAATGACTACTGTTTTCATACTAACAAGAACAAGCTGAGTAAGCTAAAATATCAAAATAAATCATAGTTTTTATGAATCATCAAAGAACTGAGAAGTGAACTTGAGCTTATATGGAACTAAATTCCAAAAAGGAACCAGTCTTTTTAAGAGAAGGGAGATCCCTGAATGCTTATATCCCTGTTAGGAAAACAACAGTAAATCTGCCACTGATAAGGGCATGGAAAAAATCAACCTAGCTTTTAACAAAGTTTGAATGGTTATATATGGGCTGGCATTACAGTTGAGGAGACCAGAAAGCCCCAGTAATAGAGTAACTTTGCACTCACTTGCCAATTGTTTCCTACAAAGCTTTTACACAGGGTACAACATGGAAAGCTAGGAACAGAACAAGAGAGCTAGCAGAAATACCTGTGAGGTATACCAAGTATTATCCTAGAGGAAGGGAACAACCAGTGAACACGGGGAACGAGATCAGAAAGCTCAGAGGTCCCCCCGAGTAAAACTGAGCCTTCTCTCAGTACATGGCAAGCAGAAGGTATACAATGGCCAATGAGTACATGAAAAGGTACTCAATATCATTAGTCATCTGGGAAACACAAATTGAAAACACAGTGACATATAATATACTCACTAAAGGGCTACTATCAGAATGACTGGCAATAAATGAATATTAACAAAGATGTGGAGCAACTGTTGCAACCATTTTGAGAAAATCAACAGTTTCTTTTTTTGTTTGTTTGTTTCTTTTTTTTTTGAGATGGAGTTTTGCTCTTGTTGCCCAGGCTGGAATACAGTGGCACGATCTCGGCTCACTGCAACCTCCGCCTCCTGGGTTCAAGTGATTCTCCTGCCTCAACCTCCCGAGGAGCTGGCATTACAGGCACCCGCCAATATGGTCGGCTAATTTTTGTATTTTTAGTAGAGAGGGGGTTTCACCATCTTAGCCAGCTGGTCTTGAACTCCTCACCTCAGGTGATCTGCCCACCTCAGTCTCTCAAAGTGCTGGCTTTACAGGTGTGGGCCACTGAGCATTTCTGACAAAACTGCACATACTCCTACTCTATATCCAATTAATTCCACTCATACATATTTATCCAAAGGAAATTAAAACTATGTACACAAAAATAAAGACCTTTACTAGAAGTTTCACAGCAGCCTTATTCTCAACTTGAAGCAATTCAAATGTCCATCAACAGAATGACATATTTACTATTCATTAACAAAAAGGAACAAACTATTGATGCACCTCATATGGATGCACCTCAGAAAATCATATTGCATGAATGAAGCCAGACATAAGAGTAAATACTATATGACTTCAGTTTTACAAAGTCTAAGAACCATGGTGACCACTATAGCTATAGTCATAAAAATCAGAAAGTGGTTGCCCAAAGCAGAGAGGATCTGCGGAAAATGACATCTTTGTACCTGCAAAATCAAGCACAGAATGAAGTGATGTTCTGGGTAATAGAAATATTCTAGATCTCAATTTGGGTGTTGCTTACATAATTGTATACAGTTTTCAAAACTCATAAAACTATGCATTTAACATCTTTGCATTTTATTATATATAAGTTAGCTCAAGAAAAAAATCTAAAATTAAAAAATATATATTGAAACTATATGTTCTTGTTGGAATAATTTTACCACAAGCCATTCTAATCAACCTGTACAATAGTCAGAAAACATTCAGTTTTGAGCTTCCTGTAAACTAAGGTTAAGGGCATGTCCATATTTTACCTAAGAGAAAAGATCTTTGACATATAAAAGTTTGTTAACACATGAACAAGGGTAACTATATCAGATTAGTTACCTATCACCTTACAGCTAGCTTTGTCTTCATCTTTATCACTAATTTTTAGCTTTATCTATTACTAATCACCTCGCAAATATGCACTCTGCCTCTACACATCCCTCTCCAACCATTTCTTAACTTATAATCAGAGATCTATGAAAAATGTAAATATGACAATGATTCCCTCTTGGCTACAAATAAAATCCAGACTTCATAGTGTGGCAAATAAAATACTACATAACCTCACCTATATATACCTCTCGAGCAAGGAGCCAAGGAGCCTCCTACCACTCCTAGCATTGTACCTTCAAGTCTTGTAAAAAACCGTTGTTAAAATGTCCTTGCAAACACCATTGTCTAAAATCTCCATGCCTTGCTCGTACTCTTCCCTTTGCCTAGAAAGCCTGTTCTGCCTGTCTTATCCTGAATAACTTATTCATCCTTACCAGACTTAGCTCAGGTGTCATCTTTTCAGGACATGATTCTTGAACCATCTCATTCCCACAGCACCCACTACAGACTTAACTTTGAGCATATCATTACTTCACCTACAAATACTTAGTGAGTGTCTACTATGTGCCAAGCACAGTTTCAGTCCCTAAAATACATCAATTAGCTGAAACAAACCATCTTCTTAATTTCATGTACATTTGACAGTTTGCCTTTTCAAGCTAAACCACAAATTCCGTGAAGTTAAGTCATGGATTTTCATCTCTGTATTTGCAGCACCAAGCACTGTGCCTGGCACATAATAGCTGCTCAGCACAAATTCTTGTGATTTGAAATGAAGCAAAGGATGGGATAGGACATGTGATGGATACATGTTGATTAGTAGGGACTGAGATGAGAAGATTAATTCAGAACTACCTGTGGCGCACAAGCCAACGAAGAAGACTCTCAGCTGTGGGAAACAACAGAAGAGCTCTGGAAACCACGGAGAGATGAAATACAGAAACCAGGCTTCACTTACCGCACAATTTTGCCTAGAGCTGCCCTACGTGAAACAGCCAGAAATAATTTCAAGACCACATACGTGCTGAGTTTTTAGTGGTGGCAGATCCCTGCTGACATCCCACCCGAGGATATTTGATTGCTCTGCTGTATTCCAAACCAGATGTCTTTGGATGGCAATCTACTTTCTCTCACCTTGGGGTGGCCAGAGGGGAAGTGGATTAGAGGTAGGTGGGCCATAGGGTGAGGGTTTTAAAAATTATATTCCATGACTGATTGCCTGAGATTATGTATGAGGTGTGATTATAAAGTAATGAGAACCATTTTCATGTGTGACTTGTCTTATGTTTTAGTTACACCTCATATGTGGAATGTGTGTCATTTTATACAATGTTTAAAAATTACCACAAGCTAGGGTATTTGGCAGGAAATGTTAAAATTGTTATTGAGTGCTCCTTTGCAAGGTAATGATACTCTGGTTTGAAGGGTCTTTTCTTATGAGAATATGAGAATAAGGGTCTTTTCTTTTGAGAATATGCAATTCCAGACATATTCACCTAAGAAAGGAAGAGAGAAATATTTATAAAGTTGTGATCATCTACACACTCTGCAGGCTTTTGACAGTTCTTATAAATTACTTGGCAATAATGATAAATTAAACTTTTGATGAATATATCTTGGACATATATTTAGGATTAAGGAGAGAATTAAAATTATGAAAATGGGAATAGTAAAGTATTTGTATACTGAATAATCATCATACTTCTTGCAAACATTTGCCATTATTATCCAAATGTTATTTAACTGAATCTAGGCAGGGACCGGACAGACATTATAATACTAAGCAGAGGGTCATATGGACTTTTGTGAAAGAGTGCCTAGTGTATCTACAAGAATCCTATTTTCTGAGTAAGCAAGAGAATAACCCCATTTTAAGAGCTCAAGATTAGAAGTTAAAGATGTCAAATGTGGAAGAAATAACAAAAATAAAAACAGTCCATTATGAGGTTTATAATAACTGGATTCTGTCTGTGGGCACAGGGAGCTAAATTTCTTCACTGTCAATATTAGACCTTGAGGGACAAACATAGCCAAACGAGCATGAGAAGCATAAATGCAGCAGAAGCCAGAGTTGCACCCAGCAGACTATGAAAAGAGGAATTCAGAGAGCCATTTTATCTGGAGTGTGTAATTTCAAAATGACATAGAGTAGTAGTTGTCAAACTTTATGGTTCATAGAAATCACCTGGGGTGTTTGTTAGAAGTGTCAATTCCCCATTAAGGGTGGAATAAGATCTGCTTTGATTCTAATGCAGGTGGCCTTCTAACCATATTTTTTAAGGAGCACATAGAAAGGAGGGATTCTTACATAGTTACGATTTGTTGTTACAACTTTACTACATAACCTAATGGTGATAAGACTGAGATAAAGAAAGATTCAGCAAAATTTTCATTTCGGGAATAAATCTATTTTAAAATGTTTTCTTTGGAGTTTAATTATTTGAGGGGGTCTATATCCTTTAGCGTATATAAAAAAAATGCAGTGAGAACTTAATTTTCTCTGGACTATGATTAATGACCTGAAAGTCATGAAGAAATAGGGGAAATAACATAATATAAAATTTAAGGTTACATTTTCAAAGCCAAAGGTTATAATAAATAATCAAGATGGATAGATCAGTGTTGCCAGAGGGTGATGATTTGACATGGAAACCAGGTCAGAGGCATTCATATTTGTACTGATCTAATTTTAGTATGCATATAGAGACTCCTTGCTGAGAACTGATTTTGCAAATTTTGCCCAGAATTGCAAATGTGAGCTCAGAAAGTACTACTCCCACAGCCTCCAAGGGGTCCATGGCCGAGCTTGTCCCATCTGCCAGGGGATTCTACCATTTGTGTAAAAGTAGCAGCTGCCACTTCTTTATGTTGATGTGAAACTCTTAAGCAAAATAAAAGATTGGCATCTGGGCTTAATTCTACTTTGATGGACACTTTTTCATGCTATATTTGTAATGATTCCAGGGGGGATTTTTGAAATAATTAATGAGAAGAATGCATTTCTCAAAATTCCCATTTGAGTTTGATGTAGGGCAGGTTCTTGGCTTTGCTCAGGAAAGAATTCAAGAGTGAGCCAGTGGTAGAAGAAAGCAGTTTTATTGAGGCAGCAGCAGTGTTACAGCTCTGGGATTGCTCCTGCAGAGCAGGGTTACCCCAGAGGAAGTGCGTCGAGAGTAGCAGCATATGGACAGTTTGCAGTCACATTTATACCTACTTTTAATGACATGCTAATTATGGGGTGGGTTATTAAGGAATAGAAAATGGGCAGTGACTTCCTTGTGTTGCCATGGCATTAGTAAACTGGCATGGCACTGGTGGGAGTGTCTTATGGTGATGAGCAGCAGGAGGTACGTTCAGCACCACTTCCCTGTTTCAGCCAGTCTTCAATCTGGTCTGGAGATGAGTTCCACCTGCCTCCTACCTCAAGTTCTCGTACATGTTTTATTACAAATAAGTCTGTCAGAGAGAAACAGGATCTTATTACTTATGCTAGTACAAATAGGATTGATAAGGTGCTCTATAAGCAAATACAGGGAAAAACTAACTTTTACCTAGTTTAAGTGTGGTACTTCCACATAACAGTAGCTACGCGTGTGAGGTTTTAAGATCATTGAAAATATGTTTATGAAAATGACATGAGGAAAACAACTTCCTTTTCAATGCCATTAGGAACATGGGGAAGAGAGAAACACATGTAAAAAAATGCACAGTTTGTACGATTCAAGTATATACAGATTGAAAAGGGGGTAAAAAGGACAGACTGAATAATTTTACCTGGTCTTGACTAAAAATCCATCCTAGCAGAGATGGACTGAGTCTTTTTAAAAAATGGATAGACAAGGTGGAAAAGTGCATTGCATACAAGGGGAATATCATGGATACTGAAGGAACCACGAGGAGTTTGATAGGCTACAAGGTGGGCAAGATAAATGTGAAAACTAGAGATTTAGCTAGAAACAGGGAGTGACAGGAGTGACAGTTCAAGAGGCTGGTCTGATTGGGAATAAAATGAGAATCACCGGGGGTAAGGCTCCTGCATCAGGACTTTTAAATAGCTCTAAAGGTGATTATTATGTATTGCCCAGATTGATAACTACTGCCCTACTGCATCCTTTCCAATTTAGCATGCATATTATATATGAATAGTCAACATTTGATGTGGGGCTTATATATACATAATACCATAACTCAAGCAATGTTTCTTTATCATTACTCCTGCACACAACCAAACTATTATTGTCATTGAAGTTAGGATAGCCTGTGTGGAAAAGACATGAGAAAGGGGATGGAGGTTTCGGTAGAAGACTTCTCCAAGAGTCCTGGCAATCAGCCCCCATGAAGACAGGCAGTATCACAGGGGATGAATAGAAGGGGATGGATATAAGGTAATGGTAAGGAGGCAGAAGTGGCAAGACTTGGATCACAGATGCAAGAAGGAGAAGGAGAAATCAACAGGGGCTCAGAGGTAGTTTGAGTGATTCTGTGGATGAACCTAGCATAAATTTTCCCACCTAAAAATATTCAGGTCTTACCCACCTGTGATGGTTAATTTTAGATGTCAAATTCGTTGGGCCAAGAGATGATCAAACATTATTTCTGGGTGTGTCTGTGAGGGTGTGTATTAGTTTGGTTGGGCTTCTATGCTGAAATACCATAGACTGGTCAACTTATAAACAATGGAAATTTATTTTTCACAGTCTGGAGGCTGGGAAGTTCAAGATCAAGATGCTGGCAGATTTGGCACTTGGTAAGGATCCACTTTCTCTTAGGTGATACCTTCTTGCTCTGTCCTCCCATGGTAGAAGGGGTGAATGAGCTCTCTGCAACCTCTTTCACAAGTGCACTAATCCCATTCATGATGGCAGAGCCTTCATAACTCAATTACCTCCCAAAAGACTCCATATCTTCATACCATCACCTTGTGGGTTAGATTTCCACATATGAATTTGTGGGTGGGGAGGACACAAACGTTCAGTCCTCAGCAGGATGTTTCCAGATTAGATTCACATTTAAATTGCTGAACTCAGTAGGCTGCTGTCCCCAGTGTGAGCAGGCATTATATTTGAGGTTCTGAAAAGGGAGACAAAGGAGAAATTAGCCCTTTTTGCTTCCTGCCAGCTGCATGAGCTGGGACATCAATCTTCTCCTGCCCTTGTACTGGAATGTACACCATTGACTCCCCTGGTTCCCAAGGCTTCCCAACTGGAACTGGAATCATACCACTGGCTTTCCTCACACTCCAGCTTGCAGACTGCAAACCATGGGGCTTCTCAGCCTCCATAATCAGATGAGTCAATGCCTCATAATAAATATCTTCCTGTTTACAGACATATCCTATTGATTCTGTTTATCTGGAAAACCTACTACTCTATCCTACCAAAACCAGCAGAAACACCACTTTTTCCATGCAATCCCTGCTATTCCCAATAGATAGTGATCTCTTCTGACCATCCATAGAAACTTACCTTTATTTCTCTGTAGTATTTAATATTTCTAGCCATTTACTGAAATAATGCACATGTGAATCTATATGGTAGGTAATCCATTAAAATCTCTTTCCTATCTAAGGACTTAAAATTCTGTTTGGTGAATAAATGAAAGTTTAGCTATTATGCCTCCTGGAAGTTCCTACTCTGAGATATTGGTTCAAAGCCAGTGTTCTTAATCCTTTTTGTGTGTCTGGATCATGTTGGCAATCTGGTAAAGCTTACAGATCCCATTTAGAACAATGTTTTTAAATGTATAAAATAAAATTCACAGATTTATTTTAAAAAATCATTTATACTGAAATATAGTTATCAAAGTAGTTTTGAAAAACAAACTTGCAATAGAATAACATTTGATTCTATATCAATGTATCAAATAAATTATATTTAAAATACAGACAAATTAAACATAAATTTATTTTTTAAAGACTTGGGAGGATGTTGTTTTTATTCTTAATAAGAATATTAAACTGTGGAGAAGTCTTTGAAAAAGCTATAGGCATGTCACGTTGGATAAAAAAACTGATTTTGGCCAGCTGTGGTGGTTCACGCCTGTAATCCCAACACTTTGGGAGGCCAAGGCGGGAGGATCACGAGGTCAGGAGATCGAGACCATCCTGGCCAACATGGTGAAACCCCATCTCTACTAAAAATACAAAAATTAGCTGGACGTGGTGGTGCACACCTATAGTCCCAGCTACTCAGGAGGCTGAGGCAGGAAGATCGCTTAAACTAGGGAGTTGGAGGTTGCAGTGAGCCGCTAAGATCTCACCACTGCCCTTCAGCCTGGCAACAGAGTGAGACTCTATCTCAAAAAAAAACAAAAAACAAAAACAAAAAAAAACAAAAAAAAAACCTCATTTTAATTTTTTTGTTATTATGTGTTACAGGTATGAAAAATCTTGATTTGCAAAGATAAGTTACTACAAATGGATTAAAACTTTCATAGCTACTTTACAAGACAGAGATAGCTTTTTTCAAGAAACGCATGAATTCTCCATGATTTTTTTTTAGTTAAATCCCAGTTGTAGTTCAGTTTTTCAACTGAAGACTAATAAATTCCTCTTTGGATAGATTATCAACTTAATATGCTTTATATCAAAGAGAAAAAAGAGAAGATGGTCCATAGTTCAACTTTGATGCCATCAAAATAAAATTACTTGTAAAGCTTTCTGGAATGTTTCCAAATTTCTTTTAAAGAAATTGGCAAAGAATTCTGCATCTCATGTTCAGAGGGTAAAGCATCACCTCCAGTGTTGACAGTTGGCAAGGATGTCCATATTAGCAGTTTAGGCAAGAAAGTGTGTATATTTCCAAGGGTATCCATTATGGTGACATTAAGACCCATGCACTGTGTTCAAAAGGCTCTTGTCTTATACACCATTAAGAATTCCTATTTAAACGAGTTTTGAAAAAAATTTTAAAGCAATAAAAATTACTCATTTCTTCCTCATATTGATCAACAAATAACTGTAGATACCAAATATCGTAAAGTAGTATGAATGCACAGGCCACCACTGTGAGAATACATGACTTCATGTTTGGGGATGGTAGAGTTGATCAATAGCTGGCCAACAACATTGCACACTATAGTCATAAAGATTATGATTTCATGTGATCTTTCTAATTTAGAAGTAATAACGAATATATTTTTGCAATATCCACAACAACTGTGATGTGATATGAAAATGTCTGAGTTTTTTTTGGTAATAAACTCACAGGCATACTTACACTGTTGTGGTTTATTATTAATAACTAGGCTCATAATTGAAGGGCAGTTAGAGTTAGTGATCACAAATGCGTATCTTTTTCTATCCAAGTTCATGAGCTCCCAAAATTCTGACTTCTTTTCACAGAAGCCCTATGCTAAAGGTAACTGAGACTATAAGTTTACTTCTGAAATTCCAAAGAAAAAGTATCAGATGTAATACCCATACATTTTCATTGTCCAAACCACCTTTGGAAGCAAAAACAGACATATTAATATACCTTCAGTATATTAATAATTACACCAGAACAACATTTTCCAAATTATCATTCTGGGCAAACTGAGATGTTTGGCCATGCTACCCGAGGTAGAAAGACTAAAATGGAAAAAATATATACTACAGAAGTCAAGGATGGGTTTGTTTTGACAGAGATTCAGTTCACCCCTTTAACAAAGAATCACAGAATCTGAGAGAATAAGTAATTTCAATTCAAATTAATAGTTAGAATTGTTTGCTTGTATCTTAGCAAGTGTAATAAGCCACAGTCATCAATAAAGTATTTTTCTCATATGTGAAAATAACTTAAAGGGTTTTTTTTGGGCACAATGCAAAATTTGCATTTATCCAATATTCACTTTCTATTAAAAATTTATCCTGGTTTGGGCAAATTATCTTGACATGCAAGTCTAAATTATTAAAATATTTAAAAGATGATCTTTTTGATCAATTACTGTATCATTTCCTGTTGTCATCCATGATTCTATGGTGGGTGCTTTATGAGTTCCTTATGCAAGAAAAGTAGGACAGGCATCAAAATGGTTGACCATAGGCCTATAAATTGGTATTCAAGAGCTTGAGCATGCAAGGTAGGTAGAGATTTGCTGAGCCTGACATTTTTCCCTGCAAACTCACCAGACCATAGTGTCCCATTCCTCCTGGAGACACAGGTGCAGGGAAGAGGTAAACTGCTGCAGCATCTGTAATTCTTCTCAAGAGCCAAAGGAATCTCAGAAGGCCTGGTAAGGTCACAGGCTCTCCTTTATGGAGATGGAAAATTAAGTGAAAGAAAGAGACTGGGTCAGAAAGAAGAAAGACTACTTTTTTAGAGGTATACTATATACCAAATATTTAGCATATTACCTCATTTAAAAACAAACCTGTAAAATGCTGTTATTTCCACTTTGTTATTGAGGACATTTAGGATCAAAAGAATTAATTTGCTGAAGGTTACAAAGCCAGAAAGTGCCACAGTCAAGTTTTGAACCCTGATCTTTCAGTCTCCTGCACTCTGCTCCACACTGACGTCTCAACCCAGTTTAAGACATCAAGAAGGAAATGGTGTTTCCTGTGCCTACCTCTTGCCCCAGGAATAATGCCTTCACTTCCTTCCGAATCAAAAGATGGTGAGGAATGGAAGCACAAAGGCTTGAGTTTCTGAGAGAAAAAACTCAGGTCCTTAGGAGTATCAATCAGGAATATTAAGGTTAAGTAGCCCCTGCTACAAATGTCGTTGGGCTATAAGAACAGAAAGTCAAGGTTTTTCCACAGCCCAATACTATTCTCATTATGATACAATACACTCATCAGGTTTTCAACCAAGTCAATTATGATTTGTATTCATTGTAACGCCAATACAGATTCATCACAATGTATGTAGAAAACATGACTTGAAATATTGTTTCATCAATTCTTTCCCATGCTTCTATTCCATCCCACATTTTTTAGGCCTGAGCCATGTAAACGAAGCTGTTTCTGATTAGCAAAATTAGCTTCCCTCCCTTGTGGGTTAACATGTAACACAAAAGCCTTAACTTGAAGATAAGACTGATTGCCCTTTTTGAGTAAAAAGCTTTCAACAGAAATCACAGTTAATTGGAAAAGTTTCCCTTGTGATATAAACCAAAGGGGGAAAAAAAACAGGCACTACAATAAAAAATTATCTGAAATTTAATTTTTATCCTAAAAGGCAACATAAATTTAATAGCAATGGTAATTATACAGCTTATCTATTATAATTTTCTGTCAAGGTACTCCATAAATGTGAATAAGATTACAGTATTTTAAAAAACAACTGAAGAGGGAGGCTTCATTAATTCTTTCATTGATTAATCCATTTATTTAGCATCAACAATTTTTTACATATCAGCAATGTGCTTGGCACAAAAAAATACAGAAATAAATAAGACAGATGTAATGCCTGCCCTCAGGGAGCTCATAAACTAATAAATACAAAAACGTTTTTAAAGTATCCACTCTTTAATCCTCATTTCTGTCAGAAGTCTATGCAAACATAGCGAGGGAGGTTAAAAGGAGCAATAGATTTTAAGTCAAAAGGCCAGATATTGTTCTCACCCCAATTCTACCACTATCTCCATTAACATCTTACTTAAGATTCTTTTTTAGAAATGATAGGAACCAACTCATATCAGTTTAGGAAAAATAAAGGAAATTTACTAATATATATGGTAGGGATGATATTTCTTAATATGCAAATATTGCCGGTTTCTCCCAAAACTTCTCTTCCCTCCATACCCTTCTCCCAAGTTTCCACATTTTCGTGCTGGACAGTGAAGATAATGAGAAGAAAGAATAGGAGAGGAAAGACAGGAAAAAACGAAGAAACGGAGTGGGAACAAGACATAAATCCATGCCTGTTGGAGTGGAAGGGAGAATTTTTTCAATGTGTCCTCTGAGTAGTTCCAAAATAGGACTGGGGAACTAGGAATCAGATGAAAGTGGTTTTTAAACAAATGTTCCTAGGGGTTACGAATTGATACTTAAGAAACCCAAGAAAGATAGGAATTCCTTTTAGATTACTTCTTATGTGCTGCTTTATGATTCTTGCAGACACTGGGTCAAGTGGAAGCCCTACTTCCATCGGAGTTATATTTAATAAGCTCTTTACTTCATTTTCAAGCACTACATTTCAACAAAAATTTAAAATGTCTTCTTTAATCTATCCAACGTATACTCCAAGCTCTCTCACAGATGCTGTGAGAGATGCCTGTCTCAGAAAACTAAGTGCAGCTATAAAGTCTGAACTCTGAACACGGGACTCCACAGCAGTTCTCTCTCTCTCTCTCTCTCTCTCTCTCTCTCTCCCCCCCTCTCCCCCCCCCCCCCCCCCCCCACACACACATCCCTGCCCCCGCTTCCTTCTCCTCCTTTTTCTCCTCCTCCTCCTCCTCATCTTTCTATGGCTTGCTAATTATAATAGGTAGAAGACAAACATCTCAGAGCCCTGTGGGGCAGACAGTTTGGGTTTTGGTCACAATTCTAAATTCTCATAGAAGATCCTCTGACCCAGTTCAAGGCAGATACCCACTTCGAGGCCAATCATTTATGAGAGAGGAGCTCATCTCTGAATCTTTCAATCATCCAGAGCTTAGCTCTAAAATGAGGACAACAGTAATTATAATATCTAGCCTTAGTAGACGATTATTGTGATTTTTTAAATGAGTAAATATAGATAAAAGTGATTTGGAAACAATAAAGTTATCTTTAAATGCATTATTTATGGTACAATACTCAAAAGCAATATATTTGTTATTTATAATAACAAGCAATAGCATGTTGACTCCAACCCTGCATCTTCTCTCAAACAACCTTTTTGATTTAAAGCCAGTGTGACTGCTTTGGCCCTCAGGTGACTGGACTGCAATTCAAAGAGGCTTTTTCTTTCTCAGAGCAATGTTTGTTACCCTTTCAGAGTCACAGCATCCTCTGAGTCAATGATGAAAACTAGGGGAACTCTTCCCACAAAAACACTCACACATCCCTACACTCAACATTTTGGATGTGATTTCAGGGGCTCCATAAACCCACTGAAGCCTTTACAGGTAACAAGTAAAGAACCTCTTCTCGGCCGGGCGCGGTGGCTCAAGCCTGTAATCCCAGCACTTTGGGAGGCCGAGACGGGCGGATCACGAGGTCAGAAGATCGAGACCATCCTGGCTAACCCGGTGAAACCCCGTCTCTACTAAAAAATACAAAAAACTAGCCGGGGGAGGTGGCGAGCGCCTGTAGTCCCAGCTACTCGGGAGGCTGAGGCAGGAGAACGGCGTAAATCCGGGAGGCGGAGCTTGCAGTGAGCTGAGATCCGGCCACTGCACTCCAGCCTGGGCGGCAGAGTGAGACTCCGTCTCAAAACAAACAAACAAACAAACAAAAAAGGAATCTCTTCTCTAGCTCAAGACACAGAGAACCCCCAGAGGCTTAGTAACCTCCAGTTCTTCTCTCTATTAAGAGAAGAAAGGGGAGAGTCACTTTCAATAGAGTTCACTGTGGCAAATGAATGAAAGCAGAAAATCTGAGGCATGAGTAGAGAAGAAAAAAAGGAGAGGGAAGAAAAACCCTACATCCTCTTAGAAGGTTACAAATTTCATTTTTATCTCTCCAAAGATCATTTGTTTTTCAATTTGTCAAACAGTAAGAATTCTTCCTCATGTCATGCTGAAACAAGAATTAATGTATTTCTGTCTTGTTTATTTCCTTTGAAAAATGGCTTTTTAAAAATTCATGATGGTAACACTATCCAGTACGATGATTCATTCATTATTAGTTTCTACTGTAAAACAACAAAAATGTGAACATGAAGGTTATATAATATTTACAATCAGATATATATATACACTCACACAAAATGAGATGTCAGCATGTCCCCTCAACTTGCATTTAAATGACTAATTTAAATCAGTTTAGACAGTATTCTACTTAAACTAGAAATTCGATTATTTATTCTACTAATTGTGTCACCTACTCATAAAGTAAATGGATAAATTTTGTTAGCGTAAACATGCAATCTAGAAAATTTGGGCCAAAGCCACTATTTATAAATAGATTTTCAGCTTGAATTATGTGAAAGTCGTCACATTTACCAACACAGAGATGCAAATATTTCAACAGAACAAACTGTCAAATCAAATCTGTTGTTCTTATGTTCCATCTAACATACTAAATCATACAGACAATTACCTAAGTCATGTAGGAATCTAGCTAGCATCTAGTCTCCCAAGATAATGCATAACTTGGAATCATCCTTGATATGAATTAAGCTTCACAAGACTTTGGGCTTTCTTCAGTGCCCTATGGCTGTCCTTTGCTGAGTTGTTCACATTTACCCTCACTACACCACAATCAAAGTCCTACCTATGGCTTTTACTAGCTTCGAGAACTTTCACAAGTTACTTGGCTTCTCTGGGCCTCAATGTTCTTATCTGTAGAGGGGGATGACCTGATAGATTATTGTAAGGGCTAAATAGGAAAATGTGTGTGCCCCATACAGTGCCAAGCACATATTAGGTACTCAACAAATGATAAATTGTTCATGCTAAAAAAGTTCACAAAAGACGGGGTAGCACGGAGAAGTTTGGGTTCTCAGGAGTAGGTCCGAGGCCTGCAATCCTAGAAATAAGAGGGTTGGGGCCTCTATTATTTACTCTATCAAAGTAACTCTTTTATCAGACATATTTCTAGGTTTGAGGGGGAATTCTAGGTTTGAGGGGGAATGGATGAATTCCCAATTGTTCTCCCCTGCTGTGGACGCTAACCTGCACTCAAAAGACACATACACAAGGATATTCTTGTCTTATGAAATTTAAAAATTCACGTTAAAATTAAAAATTAGGTAAGTATGGTGCTGAAATAGTTATTGAACTTTCATATTTTCCTACCTTATCTCAGTAGTAGCTCTTATGATCCAGAAGCTAAGTTTACCACCCAAATGTATCTTCTTCAACTTTTTCTATACATTTTAGAAATTTATACCGTTTCAAACATTTTATCTTTCTGTACATTATCCAAATATACTTTAAAACTCCATATTAAGGGGCCAGGCACGGTGGCTCATGCCTGTAATCCCAGCACTTAGGGATGCCAAGGCTGGAGGATTTCTTGAGGCCAGGAGTTTGAGACTAACCTGGTCAACATGGAGAAAGCCTATCTCTACTAAAAATACAAAATATAGCTGGGCATGGTGGTGGGCACCTGTAGTCCCAACTACTCGGGAGGCTGAGGCAGGAGAATCACTTGAGCCCAGAAGGTTGAGGTTGCAGTGAGCTGAGATCGCACCACTCACTACACTCCAACCTGGGTGACAGAGTGAGACTCTCTCAAAAAACAAAAACAAAACCAAAAAAACAACAACAAGTAAAACCTCCTTATTGAAATTACCAAGGTCACTTACTTGTTTTAAAAATAAATACTAGAAGTTGTATTTGAGAAACTAAACATAATAGATATTTACTGATGGTTTTAATGATTGTTTTTGTCCACCTAGCATGTGAACCCCCATATAGGTCTGTGTGGGAGGCACTTCTCGTTCTAGAAGCCTAGGCCAGATGGTTGCTTTCTCAAATACCCCTGCAGCTCGGGGAAAAGCAAATGAAGAAAGTTCTATCAATCAGTTGCCCTGTTGCAGATTTTGAATCAGACATTTATGACAGAAAGAAAGGGAGTGGGGAATAATCTGTTTGGCAACAGTCCCCAGCCTCCAGGACTGGTGCAGACAGAAGGAACATCCAGAGTTCATTTGCCAGCAGTTGATTCTGTGGCATAATTCTTATACGTGGTCCTGGGTACTGCCTATTGTGCAAGTCTGACTTTCTAGCCATCACAATTCAATTAGGTACCGATTGCCTTGAGTCAGTTCCTTTTCTGCTTATATCAGCCAGAGTCAGTTTCTAATTTTTGCAAACAAGAACCCTGACCGATACACTACATTTAAATTTAGAAATGCAAATTTGAATGGCATTTTATACTAGGTATGTTAAAGAACAGTGGAATTTTCTTAAAGATTATAGTATTGAATTCCTACTCATTGAATCATTCAACTTAAAAATTGACAAAATATATTGACCTTGTACCTATCCAACCTAATGCCCACTTCTCTGCTTTGATTCTGCATTATTTAGGAATAGATGTGGTTAAAAGTGGGGGCAAGTGGAGAATAATGCAAGTGTTTCTTCTCTCATATTAAAGAAGTCCAAATGTAGGTGATCCATTGAATTATCAGACACCCGGATCCTTCTATCATTTTTTTCCCACTGCATTGGATTTGGATGTCATGCTCTAAGTTACTTCATGGCCCAGAATGGCTGCTTTTGTGGTGCTAGTCATCACACGACACATTCCAAGCAGTAGGAAAAAGAAAGAAGGGAAGGGCAAAAGTAGGACTCCTCCCAGGTGAATCGCTACCATTTAAGAAACCTGCCCGAAACACGATGTCAAGCACCTGGTCATATATGGCCACAGGGGTGGCTGGAAATGAAGTCTAGACAGCAAAGTCTAGGAAAAAAAAATGTGAGGCTCTGCTTCTAGATAAAAGGGGAAGATGGATGTTAAGAAGGCAACTAGTGTCTTTTCCACGCCTTCACACACAGCAACACTTGTCAGAAAAGGAGAGTAGTTGATATTCATGCTCCTCACACTTACTTCACTCAGTATTCAACCGCCTCCACTCCCCTGAAACTATTCTTGTCAAAGTCACCAACTTCCAAATTGCCACGTTAATGAAATGCTTCCATCTTCATATGTTTTTGCTTCTGAGCAGCACATGGCACCCTTTACCAGCCCTTCCCTCTTGAGACCTTCCCCCTCTTGGCCTTACTACTCACATTCTCCTGATTTCCCTGCAACCTCTTGCCTATTCCTTCTGTCTTCTTTGCTGGTTGCTTCTTCTCTGCCCTCTTCTTTGACGACATACTCCCTCCAAGTGAACATATATAACCTGCAGCTTTAAATATCATCTACATTCTAACGACTCCTAAAAGCATATCACCAGCCCGACCTCTCCTCTGAGCAGATAGCTATGTTTACAAATGTCTACTTAACACCTACCCATTGGATCTCAAATGCAGGCTGTTCAAAATGACACTCTTGATTTCTAAATAAAATCAGAATAAGCAACTGCTATTCAGATTTCCCTAGCTCTGTAAATGAATAACCATCCACACAGAGTTGCTCAAGCCTTAACACCAATAGTCTTGGCTCTGGTTCTTCTTCCACCCTCAGACATTCAATTCACAAGTAGAATGCTGTTAGTTCCACTTCTAAAACACATTCCAAATCTGCCCACTTCTCTCTACCTCCACTGCTGCTACCCCGGTGCAAAGTTCCAAACCAACACCATTTTTCACCTGGAGTGTGGAACTAACTGCCTGCAATGAACTGAATGTTCATGTTTCCCCCAAACTCTTATGTTGAAATTCTATCCCAAAGTGATGGTATTAGAAGGTGGGTCCTTTGGAAGGTGATTAGGTTATGGAGCAGAGCCCTCAGGAATGAGATGAGTGCCCTTATCAAAGAGGCCCCAGAGAGCTCATTCACCCCTTCTACCATGTGAGGATCCAGCAGGAAGGCACCATCTGTGCACCAGGAAACAGGCCCTCACCGGATGCCAACCCTGACAGTGCCTTCATCTTGGACTTTCCACGCTCCAGAACTATGAGAAATAAGTTTCTGTTGTTTATCAGCCATGTAGTCTGTGGTATTTTGTCAGAGCAGCCCCTACAAACTAAGATACCACCTAACTATCTGATTTACCAGCTTTCACTTTTACCGGCTTTTAAAAACATAAACCAGCAGAAGACACTTCACTGGCTTCCAATTTTGCTAAGAATCAAATCAAATGGCTTGCAAGACTCTTTGAGATGTAGACCCTGCCTACCTCTCGGTCCTCAGCTCATACCTCCCTCCCCACTTCTGGCTACACTTCAGCTACATTGGGCTTCTTTCTCTTCCTTCTACATATCAGGCTCATTTTTGTTTCAGATTTCTTGCATTTGCTGTCTTTCCAACTATAGTATTGTTCCCTCCAGAGCATCACCTAGTTGGTCTCTTTTTGCCATTTATGTCTGCCAGATGTGACCGCCTCCGAGACCCTCCTTTTACCACCTCATCACCTCATCTGACATGGTATGCCATTCACCCGGCCTCACCCTTTTGCTCTACATGCCTTTTGCTTTTTGTTAATATCTCTTACCCTTTATTGTTTTTCTGCATATTAAAATGTAGGCTCCATTACAGCATAGAGCTTGTCTGTCTTGTTTTCACTATATCCTCAGCTGTGTCTGGGATAACTATTTGTTAGCTGAACCCATGCACGCTTACATGAAGAACTGGGCAGAAACACTGTATGAAATGCAGGAGGAGATGGAGAGAGACTCTGAAATATAGAATCCGCATTCAGTCATATGAAATCAACTTTTACCCAAGCCACTCCAAGCTGTTGTAAATAAAGGAAAAATTAACTCATGTCCAGTGTGACCCATAAGATAGTTCCAAAAAAGGCAGAAAATGGGGAAATGAGCAATTAGGTTAGAAGCAAAGCAGGCATAGAACAGGCTAGGGTGGATTCTGCAGGAAGGACTACAGCAAGTGGCTAAAAATCAAACCATGAACAGCCCAAGTCTATCAAAGTTTCCCTATTATGTGAATTCTGGGATGTGAGGCAGCATTGGGGCTCACTTCTATAGGAACTAGGTAGGAGTTTAAACCCAGGAAGAAACTATCCCAGGACAGAGAAGACATTTGTACCTTGGGCAGATAGTGTCATTTAGCCAGTATGGGTCATGTGACAATGGATACAGGGAAACTGGTTAGTCCATTTTCTGCTGCTATAAGAGAATCCTAGAGATTAGGTAATTTATAAACAACAGAAATGTATTTGGTTCATGATTGTGGAGGCTGGCAAGTCCAAGAGCCTGGTGATGGCCTCTGATGAGAACCTTCCTGCTGTGCTATCCCATGGCAGAAGATAGATGGTAGAGGGCAAGTGAGCAGAGCACACAAGACAGAGGAAATCTGGCTGAACTCATCCTCTTATCAGCGGCCCACTCCCTCGATAACTCACTCATTCCTGTATTAAGGGCATTAATCCGTTCATGAGGACAGAGCCCTCCTGACCAACTCTAAGATCCCACCTCTTAATGCCATCATAATTGCAATTAAATTTCAACATGAGTTTTAAAGGAGGCATTCAAGCTGCAGCAGCATGTAATTCTGTTGTAATACTTCCTAAGGTACTTATGGGTTTATCACTGGATTGGAAGTACACCAACAGTAAAGTTGCACTCTATGATATTGGAACAAGTAGGCCACTTTTGACCTATAAAAACAGCAATTTCGGGTAACTCAACTAACTACTATTATATTTATTACTGCATCACAAATAATTATTTATTATTCTTCTTTGTGTGCTCCGTAGCTTCTATTCCCAATGTTTTTCAGTAGTAGCTGCTCAGTGAATAATGCGTGAGAATCCCAAATGAATCACGTACTACACAAAGCAATGAGATAAGTTTCAGGGAATGAATAGAAATCCTTGGAGAGGAAGGGGAGGAGAGTACTAATTACTGGGTACATTTTTAAGCTGGAGAAGACAGGGGAGACTCTGTGTTTTGCATACATAAATTTAATCTTTACAACTATCTGCTATTACTTTCTCCCTTTGGCCTATTAGGAAACTGAAGCTTAGAGAAGTCTGAAAACTTGTTCAAGTCACATTACTAATATGGGATCCATTTGCTTGTCACACTGTAAACTCTTACTCAACATCATGCCAGGAAGCTATTTTAGCTGATGAAAAAAAAATTGTCTCTTTGGAATAACATTTGTGACTGAGCAATGGCAATCAGGTGATCATCAGTAGATACATAAACACTCCTCTCATCAAGGAATGAAAACATTGTATTTTTGCTAGGCTAGGCTGGCAGAAGAACTGTACATCTGACTAATGATGTCCCACACGTGAATACAAATGGGTGTGTTAGACTCCTCAGATTTGCTTGGCTCTACCTGCTTTCTCAATAAAGAATCCTAGCCACTGCCATTCATTTCCCAACTCCCCGAGCTATCCCACATCTGCCTTGAGGGAAGGCCAGGCTTCAACATAATTTCCATTACACCCATAATGACAGGACCTATATCAGCCCTGGGACCCATGCCTGACCTAGCTTAGAGCCACAGAAGTTTCGCCTCTGGTAAAGTATAGTACCACTGGGCATGGAACCTGGCTTCACCAAGGAGGGTGTATAATTCAGCTAGTACGTGTTAGAGGAGGAATTGGAAATAATTCATTCAAGAGAATTTTTTTTTCTGACATGGAGTTTCACTCTGTCACCCAGGCTAGAGTGCAGTGGTGCGATCTCAGCTGATAGCAACCTCTGCCTCCCAGGTTCAAGCAATTCTCATGCCTCAGCTTCCCAAGTACCTGGGATTGCAGGTGCCCACCACCATGTCTGGCTATTTTGTGTTGGGCACTATTCTAGAACCTGGGGAATCCATGGTAAACCAAAGTTCCTATTCTCGAGAAGCTCACATTCTCTTGGGGAACCTGAAGTTTTCTGACTGGGAGCATGTGCTCTTAAACTTTGTGGCATATTGCAAATTCCAGTGACCACCTAATATGTGTGTTTGTATATATATATATATTTAATTTTCATTGCAATATTTGGTAACAAAAGACAAACTGAATATATATAAGGATCAGATATAACAAAAATGGCCCAAAACACTGCATCTCTAAGAGTTCTAATATCCTAAATAACATTAGAGGGTGTACTGGGCATGATTCAATGTAGCAAAGAAAAACCACTCCTCATATTTTAAACGGAAAAAGATTTAACACATGGAATTTATTGTTAAGAAAATCCCTGACAGAGCTTGGTCTCTAGAAATGAATCCTAGATCTACTCCTTAGAACCAAGTCACTATTCATCTGAGGCCACCACTGGAATAATTGGGTTCGAGAACACATGGTCATAGCTGTAATGAAGAAATTAGGAAGTGGGAATCAAGAAGCTGAATGTGGCCTTCAGCTTCCTCTCCACAAGGAGCTGGAGAATAGACACAATAACATTACTACCAGAAAATTTCACAGTTCATGACTTTGTTTGCCAATGAAATCAGGCAAAAGTCAGGAAAATAGGCTCCATTTCACTTTTGCATCCCAGATTTCATGCAAGTATACCAAATTGGAAAAACTGTCTTGGGAAATGAAATCTTCACCTTTCCAAACTCTGCAGTAGAGAAAAACATACCAGAAGAATGATGAACTACAAATGGAATTAGCCAGTCCACAGTGTCTACCACATACAATAAAAGACTGAGGTTACCATGCTGAGGGACCACTATGGAGCTACTTAAAGTCAAGTCACATCTCCAGCTGAGTGCCTGGCACAACATCTGACACATATTAGATGCTCAACAAATATTTAATAGACAAAGGAATGAATCAATGAATAAATGCATTGTGGACAACATAAAAATGAACCATAATAGCTTTTTTCTTTTATGCTTTTTAAAAAATATATTCTTAAATGATGTAGTGATGGTTGGTTGTTCACTCCTTTCAAATACAAACTGTAATATTTTTGGCTCTTCCGTTTTCCTTCTTAATCTAAGGAACTTTTAGAAAACTCAGCAAGTAAAACAATTTTTTTTTAATGGAAGGAAGCTAGATTTTTCTCCTTCCTCTTGTTGGATAATGAATTTCCCTTTTAAACTTTTGTGGTTGTTGTTGCTAAATGTTTCCTCCAAGGAGAAATCTTCCTATTTTGATTATTTTTAGAAACTGAAGGCTCCATACAGAGAAAGCTCTTGAAAACTGGAATCTTAAAAGGGAACTGCTAAGCAGTGTCTCTTTTTTTAAGCCCAGAATAGCAGCAACTTTGAATAGGTTATAAAAGAATAGTCCTGTAATGGATCAACCTGATTCTCTTTGTTCTGAACAACAGATTATACAGCATTTTTCAAGACTACATTTCACTCTCTTTCTCTATGACAGATAGACAACCAAATCCATTTACTGTTAACAAAACATTATCTACATGTTTTCCTTGCTTAAATTGGAACTAATTAGGATTGGTATTAAGTTATAGAAATTGTTATTACAGAAGAGTAAAAACAAAAAGTAGTTTTAAGAGTCTTACCTTTTTACTCTCTTGTTTTTAGGTGAAAATACTGAGACACAGTGAGGTTGAGTATTATTTTGCATACTCAGTCTCCACTCCTTTTCTTGGTGACATTCTTTCACGTGTATTTGTTCGTCTGGTAAATATCTAGCATGTATGACACACAAAGCACCATGAGAGACCTTGTATGTAAGCAAGGTCTTACACATTCCCCAAAGATGGCCTTCAATAAGGCTACATGTAAGTCCAACCACATAGGACTATAATCTACTTCACAAACTGACAAGCATCTTCATGATCGCTCATTCCTTATTTGGGATTTCCTCCACCAGGTACTCAACTCTTCTCCCTCTTCACGTTAAAATATACCATTTTTCAAAGCCCGACTCCACTGTTATTCCATTAAGACTTTCTCAAGTCCTCAATCACAAATAATTACTACCTTTTCTGAATTTCCATAGGATTTTTTTCAATTCCCTATTATGGTAAGTATCTCGTGGGGTAGCTATTATGTTGTTGGACACATATCACTTTTTCTTCTGGTTTCAGCAACATGGTAGACTAAGCTACTATGAAAACTATAAGCCCTTAGGAACATTGGGTTTAAAATAGCAAAAAAAAAAAAAAAAAAAAAGAGTTAATTTTTAGCTGATCTGTCCAGAAAAAAAAGGAGTGCCCAAGGGCCAGAGGGCCAGAAACACAGAGGGAATTAAAAGCCAGACTGATAAATATAAGAAGTGAGGCTGCGACAACTTTGGGAGGTGAATGGAAGCAGCGGTATTGATTTGGTAACGACTAGGATTTTAATGCCCACCAGGTACAGAAGGCCTCTTATCCTCACCTGAGCAGAGACCAGGAACTGAGACGTCTATACAAAGCTAGGCCCCTCAAAAGCTTTAATCCCTCCCAAAGAGTACTAAAAATCTCAGCCAACGAGATCAAAAAGATGACAATTAAATCTGTTTGGGGGAAAAATAAGTCTTTTGTGAGAAAAAAAATGTTCCAAGCCTGTTGCTTTCCTTGGTGTATAGTCTGAATTTACTTGTTTCTGAAAGAAACCTCGTGCCTAGAAATTATCATGGTCCTGGGCCAGTGCTGCCTCTGGGACACTGAAGGATGCCAATGCCAAACTTCATCACCCATGCAGCATGAGATGACCAGAGACAAAAATAAGCCTCACTAAAGGGGAGCTCAAAATAAAAATTCACAAAGAATACTTAACAGAGACTCAGGTAAGTCATTCCATCTCAAAACTTGATACATAGGAAAACAATCTAAAGGACCATGATTAAAGTATGTGTTTTAGATTTTTGAAATATAAAAGGCATTAAAAAAACAAATGGCAATTCACTGTGAAAAAAGATAAAATTTAAGAGAAATAATTCAAACTTCTGGAAATGAATAGCCATTTAAATTTACCATGGATAAATTGGTTAAGCAGCATATTAGACTAGTTGAAGAAGGCATTAGTAAACTTGAAGGCTGATTTGAAAGATAAAGTTCTATTTATCTATAGCTGAGTAAGGTAGAGATAGATAAATAGAACATATGAAAAGGCATGGGGAATAGATTGAAAGGTCCAGCTTACATCTAACAGGAATTCCAGAAGGAGAGAAGAGACAGGGTATGGGAAACAAAATATATGGAGAGAATGGCAGATTGATACAAAATATTGATAAAAGATATATTTTTCTCTTTTACCAAATACCTGGTTGCCTTGGAGCACAAAACAGTTATTCATATTTGTATTCTTAGAACATTGTTAGAGCTCATTAAATATTGATTTAATTAATATAATTTGTGTTCAAATATCAAAAAAGGACAAATATTAATGTGCAAGGTGTGACAGGTATCATTAGAGAAGTAGAAAGTACTCACTGATGAAGAATTTATAGTGAAAGATTACTTCGAGCTGGGATTATTACAGAAAAATTCATGGATGAGATAAATGAGTATAATGTGACAAATAGAAAGAAGGGCTGGGCATTCCAAGTAAACAAAATAATCTAACAAAGGCACAGGGTGGGAAAATGCAAAAGACATTTGAGAAAAAGTAAGTGTAATTCATTCTGGTTAACATGTATATACAAGGATTAATTGCAGAAGATTAAAAAAATTTGAACCATATTATGCAGGTCTTGAATATCAGACTAAATATTTTAGACTACTAGATAAAGAAAAGACATCTTAGGTAACTCATTGTTGGCAGGTTTTTTAACAAAGGGGTGACAAGATCGGAAATGTCATTTTGAAGAAGGATTTGCCCCACAATTATGTACAAGATGAACTAGAGAGGAAAGACACGGGGGAAAATCAATTGATTTGTGTGTCACAAAGGATTCTTGGTGATGACAAAAATGCAACTCAACCTGGATTGAGCAAGTAAGAGTTTTGTTACATTGTAAACAAAACATCCAGGGTAGATCTGGTCAGATATGTCCTTATACAGTGTTACATACTCAAGAATTTGGTGGCCCTTTATCCCTGGCTCCTGGGAGGTAACCTTTAAATCCGTGGAATTTACTGAGTAATAGGAGTGTCTCTGTTATTCATGGTGGTCTCTTAGGTAGTCCATACTAAGGAGATAATTCATGATGGGAGCTGACCATGCCAGAAAGATCACCATGTGATTAGAGGGCTGGGGATTTGAGCCATATGATATCAGCCTAACCTCCAGGGAAGGAAGATGGGCTGAAGGTCGAATTCAATTATATGGCAAATAATTCAATCTAGCATGCTTATATAATGAAACCCTAATTAAAACTCAGGACAATGAAACTTGAATGAGCTTCCCTGTTAAATGACATTTTGTGCATATGCTACACATCAATGTGCTGGGAGGGTGATGCATCCTAACTCTGCAGGGAGAGGACATAAAAGCCAGAGACCCTCCAGATCTCACCCTATGCACCTCTTCTTTTGGCTGGTCCTTGTTTGTATCCTTTTTGGTACAATAAACCTGTAATCATGGCTATACTGCTTTCCAGAATTGCGTCGGTCATTCTACTAGATTATCAAACCTTAAGAGATGGTGTAAACTCCTGAATTGTAGCTGGTGGGTCAGAAGTGCAGATGGCCGGGGAACCTCTGAGCTTGCTGCTGCTGTTTGAAGTGAGGGCAGTCTCATGGAGGACTGTGCCCTCAGCCAGGGAAGCTTGGCCTACCTTCAGGTAGTTTGGGTCAGAAGTCATTGCATCCAGCAACGCAACACCCTGTGGTGAGATCCTGCATAGCATGCTTAAGGAACCACATGGAGGTCTGGGTGACTGCAGTGAGTGATAAAGAGTAATAACATATGAGGCCTGACAGATAGCCAAGACCAGATCATGTAGGCAATTCTCAGCTCTGGCTGCATTTTCGAACGACTGGGAAGTTTTTCAAAGAAACCAGTGTCCAGGTCCCATCCAGGTCAATAAAATCAGAGTGGCTTTGTAGTTTTCTAAGTTCTTTAGGCAATCCTGGTTGCGGTACAGGCCCTGGCTGACCAGTGTATGAAGTCATTAAATTTTGTTCTGAGTATAAGAGGAGGGTGATATAGATGGAACATTTGTCGCTTCCAAATCTCATGTTGAAATTTTATCCCCAGTGTTGAAGGTGGGGCTTAGTGAGAGGTGTTTGGGTCATGGGAGCGGATCACTCATGAACGGCTTGATGCTGTCTTTTCAGTAAGGAGTGAGTTTTTGCTCTATTAGTTCACATGAGAACTAATTATTAAAAAGAGTCCAGCAACTCCTCCTCTCTCACTCCCTCTTTCTTGCTGTGTGATCGCTCTCTACTCACTGGCTCCCCTTTGCCTTCTGCCATGAGTAGAAGCAATCCGAGGTCCTCATCAGCTGCAGATGCCAGTACGATTCTTCTTGTACAGCCTCAGAACCATGAGACAAATTAGCCTCTGTGAAAAATAAAACTTACCCAGCCTCAGATATTCTTTTATAGCAATGCAGTTGGACTAAGAAGCCGATGCAGGCTGTTGACCAGAGGAAACTCTCTGTCTCCAAGTTTTAAAAGACTCACTTTGGCTACTGTGCCTAGTCAACAACAAGGGTCACTTGAAGCAGTTAGAAAACCACACCCTAGAGTGGAACAGGACCAGAGGTAGGAAGGAGGCCAGGTGCAAGATGGGGTGGCTTGGAATCGGCCACCTCTGTAAGTAGGTACAAACATGTGACAGAGGTAAGAGAGAAATGGTTATATCTGGGGTATGTTTTGAAAAAGGACAACTTGCAGATGAGTTGGATGTGGAGTATGAGAAAAATAAGTCACGTATGAATACATGAGTTTTTCATCTAAGCAACAAAGTGAAAAAAAAAACCCACAAAAAACAAACAAACAAAAACAAACAAAAAAACAAATACTAGTCACTGTTGCCAGGAGAATGCAGTTAACTGGCCAGGACTGAGTCATGTGCTCACCCTGGAGCAGTGGGTGAAGTCAATCTTAATGAAAACACATGTACTCGAAAGGACAGAGGATATTTCACCAGAGTAAAAATCAGGGCATGCTACTAATAGCCAATCAGGGCATGATACCAATTGCAAACTTTAAGAACAAAATTTAGCTCTTCCTCTTTCCTTTTCAAAACAATTCAATCGTAAAGCTGTTAGGTGGGGCCAAGCAAACTAGGCATCTCTTCCAGTGGTGGGAGTGGGTAGCCACAGGGTTAGGGGGTTGAGTAGGGCATCAGACCCTGAGCTGGGGCAAGGGAGGCATTCAGGTTAAGCAGTGGCAGTTGGCAGGGTATGTTGGAGCCCGGGTGAGGTGAGAAGGGCACTGCATAGGAGGGTTGACCTTGAGGGGCATCAGCGCCCAAGCAGGGCAAGGAGGAGTGATGCATGGGAGGCTGCCCAGTGTGGTATCCAAGTACCAGGAGGATGCGGACAGCACCCATGCCAGGAGGCAGCCCAACCCAGGGTGTCAGGGTCTGAGTGGGATGTGAGGGAGGTGGCTGTGGTATGAACTGGTGGCTATCAAGGTATATGTGTGTATTTACACATACAGATATTCACTAGTTCTGTCCACTGCAAGGATGAGGATTTGTAACCCAACAGCAATGGGTGTATCTATTGCTGAAATCTTGGTTCCTAAATATTCTCCAATAAAAGAAAGCGAAATAACAGAGTCCAGCGCTAAGTACAAAGTGAGTCCAGAGCCTATCACCAAAAATAAGGATGTGCTCAAAAATGATGAGGGCAACAAAAAAAGCACATAGGAGTCAGCTCAGATCCACTGGTCAAATTGGGAATATTTTGAGTATCAAAATAAATAATGATAGTAACTGAATAGGATACCCTGAATCCAAACTGATAAACTAAATGAATACATTGAAAATCTTAGGAAGGGTTGGGTGCAGTGACTCACACCTGTAATCCCAGCACTTTGGGAGACCGATGCAGGCGGATTGCTTGAGCTCAGGAGTTCCAGACCAGCCTGGCCAACATGACGAAACCCTGCCTCTACAAAAATACAAAAATTAGCAGGGTGTGGTGGCATGCACCTGTAGTCCCAGTTACTTGGGAGGCTGAGGTGGGAGAATTGCTTGAGTCCGGGAGGCAGAGGCTGCAGTGAGCCAAGATCATGTCACTGAATTCCAGCCTGGTCAACAGAGTGAGGCCCTGTCTCAAAAAAAAAAAAAAAAGGAAAAAAAAAAAGAAAAAGAAAAAGAAAAAAGAAAGAAAAGAAAAGAAAAAGAAAGAAAATCTGGAGAAGAATAAGATATTTACGTAAGTTTCAAAATGCCTTCCTACAAAGTAGGTACTAATCACAAAGGGAAAAAGTGTAGCTTTACAGTGAAGAAGCTTGGCAGGGACCACTAAATCAAGTGATCAAAGGGAATATTAATGATGAGACAAACTGAAATTAAGCCACGCCTGATATGATGCAGTAAGAACATAGCATCAATTCTGTGATATTTCTACCAAAATGCATAACTTAAATCTAATTTTGAGGGAAAATCAGACAAACCTAAAACTGAAAAATTCTACAAAATAACTGGCCTGTAGCCCTCAAATGTGTCAAGGTCATGAGAGCCTAGGAAAGACTAAGGAAATGTTCTAGGCTAAAGGAGACTAAAGAGACATGACAAGCACAAACCGTGATTGTGGACTGGATTCTTTTGCTGAAAAGCATGTTGTTGAGACATGGCAACATTTGAATGGGTTCTCAAGATTAGCTGGTGGTGGTTTATGGATGTTAATTTCCTAACTTTGACAGTTATATCATGTTGTGTAGAAGAATGTTCTTATTTATTTAAAAAAATACAATAAATTATTTAGGGTTGGTAAGACATTATGTTGTTGGGAATTTATTCTCAAATGATTCATCAAAAAAATTCTTTGTACTGAACTTGCATCTTTTCTTGTCAATGTGAGATTGTTTTAAAAAAAGCAACAGCAACCTTACTAGTAATTCTATTACACTAAATTTTGCTGTTATTGAATGGAGATGCATTTCATTATACATCATCTTGGAAAATCTTGCATTGGATCACACACTGAAAGAGATCTGGGGATTGACCACGGTTTCTTCTTAGAGGAATTTAAATTAACTTTAGCAAAAACTTTTTATCACCCCTAACAAAACCCACGTTAGGGTAAAACTTTTGCTCTAGGGAAAGTCTTTGACCATACCAGCAATAAAGAAAAGGTGACTAATTTTATCATCCATTCAAACAACAGGTCTAACAGCAAAAGTTTAGACACTGTTTGAATTAAGATTAATTAAAATATAAAGCACTTGTGTGTAGAGACAGATCAGGGCTGCCATATTGCATTTCTCTGCTGGCCTTCCCTCACGTACCAATCCAAGTTACTTTCAGAATTTCCCACTGAATTGTGTGACCAAGCTGCTAAACTACATGAAATGAAGTAGGTAGTTTCAGAACAACTCCAAGAAAAACAACTAGGCTATTAATAGTGGTCTGTGGTATTTCCATACTGTTATGGGACTTATTGTTTACATATTCTGGCTGTGCCAGGTCTATTAAAGAAATCTGAGAACGCTGAAGACATTAAGATAGTCTTTTTAAACAAGTAAGAATTTAAAGGAGAATTACTTGTAATTACTTCAACATTCCCTATTTTCTATGTATTTGTAATTCTATAACCTAAAGGCCAAAACCAATCATTCCATATCTAAGTGGTAAAGAAGATAAACACCTTGGAACAGATTTTTCTTCCCAGTTAGCAGATGTATAGTAAGCTGGCACGATGACTTTATTTATTTGTTTTGGTGGGGGTTGGGGAAAACCCTTCCTTCTCTATACCTTCTGAAACTGTTTTTGGGCCTACAGTTCCAGCGCTTGCATTGGTCAGAAGAGCTGAAACAGAGGTCCCTGGAGGACTAACTCTTTTTAGAGATTTTTCTTCATGAGGATATTGGCTAAGATTTTGAACTAACTAAGATTCTAGGGGTTCATGAGCTTATCACTAAAGGGAGAAAGCCCAAGGAGAAAAATATTATTATTATAGTAATAATAATAAATAATAATTATAATTAATTTTAATACTAAAATGAAATGTAGCTTTATATCATGACCAAGTTATTAAAGATGAACATATCAGCTACATTAAGATGAAAACAATCAGGTAATCACACGCATATATCTCTTTGCCTTACGTGTTTAATATCAGATACATATATATATATATTCACACACACAGTGTTTGTGCTGTATCTTTCATACAAACGGTAAATCATGATCAATTAGTTATTTCAGATAGGGGGACAGGACTCTGGGAAGTACCAATGAAAAACTAAAAAACAAAAAAAAAACTACTTAGCCAAATGAGTACAGATTTGCTAAGGAGTGTTGGCTAAAGTCTGAGTAGATCCTTATTCCCATTAATAAGATATATATATTATTTTAACATTTGAATATTTCAAATATGTGTAGGGTGTACAGAACATTTGTCCTAAAATAACCAGCTAATTTGCAATATAAACTTACTGTAAATTAAAAAATCATTAATTTTAAGCTATAACTCCTGAAGAGACGGATATTTTTGTGATTAATGAACTTTGAAAGCTTGAAGTGGACATTTTCTAGAGTGAGCATACCCTGGAGGCAATTTCTATCTCTGCTACTTAATCTTTCTTATTTCCTTGTCTATAATCTGTTTCCTTAACTAGGTCATAACTACTTATTAATCATTATTAAATATTTATTATCCTTTAAGTACTCTTGACCATCATTGCTCTAATCTGATATGTAGAATGACATGAACATAGTTTGTCACATTCAGTATTTGTATAGACATTGAAGGTACTACCAAGAGGAGCAAACCACTAAAATCATCATCAATTTTAACAAAAATAATTTTTTTAAATTTTAAATGAAGCAAAAAGCCTAGATTTAAAGATTAAATTTTATATTGAGTTTGGGAAATTCCATCCTACAGAAACAAAATGAGAGTACTTGGTACTTTTCATGATCTTTCACTTTTATGCCTAGATTTCCTCATCTGGAAAGTATGAATTTTACTAGCTGCACAGATTTTCTTCTTAGGAAGATTTAGAGGAACAAATTCAAATTCCTAAGAATAAAGTTGCTATATGATTTTAAAGTTGTTATTTTTCATCAGCAATGGTTGCATCTGAACTGGCAAATGACAAAATAAAGATAGAATTTTGAATACATAAAATGTACTTGACATATAAATTCACATTAGATGTATGGAGTTTTTGTCCTAGACACTTTGTGGAAGTTAAATATACCATAGAAACAATCAGAATTTTCTCATGAAAAAAACAGTAGTTGTGTGCCGTATATATTTAAAGCATGCATATTTGACTATTTTCTTCAATTCTTCTGATATTTTCATTTAAAAATTAAACTTATGATTTTTCTTTTTTTCAAAAACAGGGTCTCATCACTCTGTCATCCAGGCTGGAGTGCAGCTGCACAATCACAGCTCACTGTAGCCTTGACCTCCTGAGCTTATGCTCAGCCTCTGCAGTAGCTGGGACTATAGGCATGCACCACTGCGCCGGGCTAATTTTTTTTTTTTTAATGTTTTGTAGAGATGGGAGTCTTCCTATGTTGCCCAGACTGGTCTTGAACTCCTGGGTCCAAGTGATCCTCCCACCTCTGCCTCCCAAAGTGTTGGGACTACAGGCATGAGCCACCGTCCAAAATTTAGATTTTCTGAAAGAATTAAGCAAACAGGTACATTAAATTTTTTGAAGCTGAAAAGGTAGTTTCAATTATTCCCTCACTTATTTGTGAAGAAACCATTAATATCTATGTAAAGTGCTACAAAAAGCAGGGGTGAAAAGGACAAGCTCCAAAGGCAGAACAACTATTGGGAAAACAGTTTGAGCCTTTTTTCCAGTCTAGGTACAGATTATGGGGTAGAGATGGAGAGTCTCTTTCTGAACTGCCTTACCTTATACCCTTTCTCATTAAAGCTTAACAGAAAGCACTAGAACTTACAATTAATAAGATTATGAAATGAGAGTCATGCTTAGTTTCAAAATTTTAACTCTATAGTCACCAGGTGCTCTCACTTAAAGTAGTTTAGTTATTTCATCATTTTTTACTTCTGGGAGAAATGCTTGGCACATAGTGAACAGGAATGAAAACATGAGACAGCAAAATGTCTCAGCACAATGCAGTCTGAAAGATTCAGAGGCGTCCTTTATGTAATAAGTAATGGAGTCACTGGAAAACTGCCTTTAAAAATAGAAGTCTCTTGCCAAAAGTGAAGACTAGCCATAGCATTTGAGAAATGAAGTAGCATGAGGCAAAAAACAGGAAATGTTCAAGGCAAGTGTCTTATGTAAAGACCCATAATGCAATATTTAATAAAGTATCATTTAAACAAACTATGCTAGATAAAAATTTGCATTGTATTTCTTAGTCAAGGCAGAGTGGGGTTGAGGGAGTAAGCCGGAGACGGAATTACTACCTGACTAAAAGCAGCTCTAAAATTGTATTACAGGTGTGTGATACAAAAAAAAGTGTAGAGAACAAAGAGAACAATTTATTTTCCTTTATACCCAGCTGAGTTTCTCTGCCCCAAATGGTTTGTAGAAGACCCTTCTTGCATACTGCCAACAAAATTTTCACATCCACTAGATATTCCAAGACTTATAAGTATTATAAATAAAAAGCAAAAAGGGGTCATTTCTAATCACACAAAAAGGGGAGAAGAGTTTTTGGACTGAAATTCTTGAATTGCCTTTAGCAGAAAAATGAAGCCATTTTAAAAATACTTGGCACAAAAGTTTTTATTCAAGTAAGTGTTAGGTTAAGGGGAGTTAAAAAGAAGGTTTTTCTAACAACGCTTTTTACAACCAAGAGCCATCTAAGGTTAAAGTGGGCTTCCAGATAGTGAAGAGGCATCTGTGGCCAGCCCTTCCTAAAGAAGCTCCTTAAATCAGGGTGTGGCAGACAGAGTTGGTGGAACTTGTCACCACCTAAGAGAATTAGACCATCTCTGGAAGGACCAATGATTAATAATCAGATGGCATTTCTTCATTAGAAAAAAATGAGTATCTCAACAAAGAAAATGCCAGTTAAAATATCTTACTCTGCAAATTCTGCAACTGCACGAAAGGAGAAAATCTGCTTTGGTTCTATAAATTGAAAATCATGAAGTAAGCCAAGTTAAGTACTAGTTGTCTACCTAGAACCTCCAAATTTTGTTTGCATTAGAATTTGAATACTGAAACTGATTTTTTCCTACCTCAACAAATCTTCAAATGTTGACCAACTGGGTCTTTATATCATATTCATTCATAAATACCTTATGAAAAGTGATTGCATCTCAATTCTTATAAGAGGATCACAAATAAGATTCTTCAAGAAAACAAATGTGGAGAGTAGGATCACAAAAACATTTTTTAACTAAGTAACACCTTTGGAAATGCTTTCTCTTTTACCCCCTACCCCTGTTGAAAAGTAGTAACCTTTCTTTAACTTAAGGATATAATGTTAGGGAATAATGTTAAAATACTGGCCTATTTTTATTTTTATTTAATTTTACTTTAAGTTCCAGGTTACATGTGCAGAATGTGCAAATGTATACGTGTATATGTGTGCCAAGGTGGTTTGTTGCACTTACTGACCTGTCTTCTAAGTTCCCTCCCCTTGTACCACATACTTCAATAGGCCCTGGTGTGTGTTGTTCCCCTCCCTGTGTCCATGTGTTCTCATTGTTCAACTTCTGCTTATGGGTGAGAACATGTGGTGTTTGGCTTTCTGTCCCTGTGTTAGTTTGCTAAGAATGATGGCTTCTAGCTTCATCCACATCCCTGCAAAGGACATGATCTCATTCTTTTTTATGGCAGCATAGTATTCCATGATATGTATGTGCCACATTTTCTTTATGCAGTCTATCATTGACGGGCATTTGGGTTGGTTCTATGACTGCTATTGTAAATAGTGCTGCAGTAAACATACATGTGCATGTGTCTTTATAGTAGAATGATTCATATTCTTTTGGGTATATACCCAGTAATGGGATTTCTGGGTCAAATAGTATTTCTGGTTCTAGATCCTTAAGGAATCGCCATATTGTCTTCCACAATGACTGAACTAATTTACATTCCCACCAACAGTGTAGAAGTGTTCCTATTTCTCCACAGCCTCGCCAGCATCTACTGTTTCTTGACTTTTTAATAATCACCATTCTGACTGCCATGAAATGGTATCTCATTGTGGTTTTTATTTGCATATCTCTAATGATCAGTGTGTTGACGTTTTTTTCATGTGTCTGTTGGCCACGTAAATGTCTTCTTTCGAAAAGCGTCTGCTTATATCTTTTCCCCACTTTTTGATGGGGTTGTTTTTATCTTGTAAATTTAAGTTCCTTGTAAATTCTGGATATTAGACCTTTGTCAGATGGGTAGACTGCAAAAATTTTCTCCCATTCTGTAGGTTGCCTGTTTACTCTGGTGATAGTTTCTTTTGCTCTGCAGAAGCTCTTTAGTTTAATTAGATCCCATTTGTCAATTTTGGCGTTTGTCTCAATTGCTTTTGGTGTTTTCACCATGAAGTCTTCACCCAGGCCTATGTCCTGAATGATACTGCCTAGGTTTTCTTCTAGGGTTTTTATGGTTTTGGGTTTTACATTTAAGTCTTTAATCCACCTTGAGTTAAAAACACTGGCATATTGTATAATTGTATTCACTATATAAGAAGGGACAAATCTCTTATCAGGGATCTTTGAGTGAGGAAGTGTGTGTTAGTGTTCTAAAGACTGAAAGACTGAAACCCGTGGTACCAGTCTGCAAGATGACCCCAATAATTGCTGACTTCTAGTCACACCCTAGTGTAGTCTCCTCCCACATCAAACAGGGCTGACTTGTGTAACCTACAGGATATTGTGGGAATAACAGTGTATGACTTCCAAGGCTATATCATAACACACATTGTGGCTTCCACCTTGTGCTCTCTTGGATGCTTTCTCTAGAGCAAGCTTGTCCAACTCATGGCCTGTGGACAGCACGCAGCCCAGGACAGTTTTGAATGCAGCCCAATGCAAATTCATAAACTTTCTTAAAATATTATGAGATTTTTTGAATTTTTTTAAGTTCATCAGTTATCATTAATGTCAGTGTATTTTATGTGTGGCCCAAGACAATTCTTCTTCCAATGTGGCCCAGGGAAGCCAAAAGATTGGACACCCCTGCTCTAGAGGAAGCCAACTGACAAGTCAGGGTGACACTAAAGCGACTCTATGGAAAGGTGCTCATGACAAGGAACTGAGGCCTCCTTACCATTCATGTGTGAATGGGCTGTCTTGGAAATGGATCTTCTTGCCCCAGTCAAGCCTTTAGATGGCTGTGACCCCGTCAACATCTTGACAGCAATCACATGAGGCTTTGAGGTAAACTGTTCCCAGATTTCTGATCTGCCAAAAATGCTGAGATTATGCACGTTTATTCTTGTAAATCATTAAGTTTAGGATAATTTGTTTCTACAGCAATAGTTGACAGTCTTTTTTCCCCCTAAGAAATAAACAGTGATTCAAATGAACATGGCCATCTTAAGGCAAGTTGATGGGCTCTGTGGAGTTACTAGTAATTAGATGGAACCTTATCTCAATAAATTTGCAATCAGTTTCTTGTTTCTCAAAGTCTCGTACCAAGACCAGCAGCATTGGCATTACCTGGGGGCTCACTGGAAATGCAGAATCTCAAACTCCACCCCAGAGCTCCAGAATAGGAATCTGCATTTTAATGAGATTCCCCTATGACATGTAAATATATTAAAGTTTGAGAAGAAGCACTGATTTATTTGATTCCTGGTGTTACAGCCTGTGGTTGGAAACTCTGGATATACCTTAGGGGTACTTTTTAAAAAATACGTTGGAGAAGCCCATCTGCAGAAATTCTGATTTAACTGACCTAGGTTGAGGCCTTTTAAGGTGGTGGCCCTAATGATGCTGCAGGATTTTCCTCTAGAAAAACTACATTGAAGCCTCAGATCAGCTCTGACTTCCTAGCATGCCCCAACCCCGCAAGAAGTTAGATATGTCCAGGTGTACGCCCAGAACTGCCTTGGGAGGAGTATTGTGCACAGAGCAGGAGTCCTCTCTGGAGCTGCCATGCAGGGAGTGTGTGTGTATGCGTTTGGTGGGGCGCACCAACTTCACAGATGCTAACGACCGTTGCATGTGCTTCTACCTTCCTTTATTCATGCTCTTCCAGGACTCAGTTCAACCCAAGAAAAAGCAACTATGCCTTTCTTCCTGAAAGGTCAGTTTGGATTGCTGTCTAGGCTGCTCAGAAAACCAGGTGTTGAATGTTCTAAGGTTTCACGTGCCAAATGGGGACCAAACATTTTTGAGCTTTATCTTTCCTAATAACAAACTGCAAAGAACTAGTATTTCTCTTAAGTCCTTGGAAAAGATGTTTTTATTGTTGAATAGACACTACTGCACTAAGATTTCCACTATCATGGGTGCTCACAAATGACAGGCCTCTTAAGAAGCTTTAATTGACAACATTAAATATGCGGGTGGGGGAGTGGGTGCAGAATGTCTTTTTCCTTTGTTAGTGCATCCCAGTGACAGAAACAATGCCTGACACATGGTACGCTCTCGATAAATATTCGTTGATTACATAACCCCCCTACCACCCAATAACTTCTCATCATTCATTCAAAGTTACTGAACGTACCATATTAGCGAATCTGCAATGGGAACAGTGGAGGCTGTTTTCTCAAAGGATTTTCTAATACAGCAACATATCTACTTTAAAAAAAAAAATAAATAGTGTGCCCCAAGCCAATGCTAGGCTTGGGTTTTCTGCGGTAGTTTGGCCTGGGGTCCTCACCAGGAGGCTGGCTGGGGATGTGCTCCTTGCCCTTGAATCTCCTTCCTTTGTAGTTTTTGGCCTGCGCGGTTACGTTTCCCAGGCGGAGGAGCGCGCGCCGCGGCTGCGCCCATTAGCGCGCGGCGCCGTGCAGGAGCCGTCAGGCGGGCGGGGCTGCCCGGGACCCGCAGGAGCCGCTCCTCCCGCGCCGGCGCTCGGCCCCCTCCTCCGCCCCCTCCTCCGTCTCTCCGCGGTTTGGCATCCCCCGGGCCGGGAAGCCTCCTCCAGCGCTGACAGCCGGCGGGCGGCGGAGGGAGGCCAGAGCGCGGATGCTTGCTGGTGGGCCGGGCCTGACGGCTGCGTGGGAGGCGGGCTGCATTATTTCCCGCTAGGGCCGCGCTCTGGGGAAGGAAGGGGCCAGGCTCGGCCCTCTCAGCCCCGAACGGGCGGGATCCGGGCTCGGCCGAGGCGGCGGGGCTGCACCCCGGGCCGGGGCCCGCGCGACCTCCCCGGGGGCCTCTCCCACGCTCCGCGCCCCGCCCCACCCTTCCTTCCTTCTTCCCTCCCTCGCTTCTGCGCTCCTAGGAGCGCTCCGCGCCGCGGACGCCCGAGCTTTGTGTGCGCCCGCGGGCCCGGCGCGCGCCTCGGGCGGCCCAACTTTGCCTCTCCCCGCCGGCTCCCGAGCGGGACTCGTGAGGCGTGGCCGGGTGGAGGAGGCGCTTGCGGGGGCGTGGGGCTCCCCGGCGGGCGGGAGGCACGGAGCGAGCCGCGCTGGACAATGAGCTGGGCAGCTCGGCGCTGCGGCCACTTTTAGCTGAGGGCGCGGGCGGGTCAGCACCTCCGCGGCTCCTCGGCCCCACCTGCGCGGAGAGGGCGGGATGCCAGAGCCAGGTGTCCCGGCGCGTTAAGGACCCTCGCGATCAGACGTCCCTGCACGGGCGCTCACACCCTTAGTCAGCCCGGAACGTCTTTTTGCGGGGAGCCCTAGGAGCAGCCGCGATGGCCAGCACCAGGAGTATCGAGCTGGAGCACTTTGAGGAACGGGACAAAAGGCCGCGACCGGGGTCGCGGAGAGGGGCCCCCAGCTCCTCCGGGGGCAGCAGCAGCTCTGGCCCCAAGGGGAACGGGCTCATCCCCAGCCCGGCGCACAGTGCCCACTGCAGCTTCTACCGCACGCGGACCCTGCAGGCCCTCAGCTCGGAGAAGAAGGCCAAGAAGGCACGCTTCTACCGGAACGGGGACCGCTACTTCAAGGGGCTGGTGTTTGCCATCTCCAGTGACCGCTTCCGGTCCTTCGATGCGCTCCTCATCGAGCTCACCCGCTCCCTGTCGGACAACGTGAACCTGCCCCAGGGTGTCCGCACTATCTACACCATCGACGGCAGCCGGAAGGTCACCAGCCTGGACGAGCTGCTGGAAGGTAGGAGGGGAGGGCGTCGCACGGCAGGTGCGGCGGAGCGCCGGCAGGTGCAGTGGGCCCGGGCCCGCGCAGCGGGGAGCCTGCGGAGTGCTTTCCAAGCGGCACGAGAATTGATGCTTCTGTCTGCTTCTCTAGAGATTGGCTGGAGGTGGCGGGTGGGGGGCGGTGGGGTGCCCACATACACGCTGACTTTCCTTCCCAAGAGATTTGTCTCTTAAAGAAGGGAAAAATTTCCTAGTGGTCAGAGGCCAATTGAGGCACTGGTGGCATGTGCTAAGATTGTTGAATTTACTTGTGTTGAAGTGCAGAATGTTTGAGAAAATGGTTCTCCCATGGGGAGCTGGGTAATCCCCTACTGATAAGCTCTGTTGGACCCTCGGTGTGGACCCTGGTGCAGGCACCTGTCATGTTCCAGTTTTCGGGGTCCTGTCGTGACTGCTGTCAGAAGCTGTGGTTGTGAAATGCTCTAGGTTGGCTTTCCTAGTTTGCTTTGCAGCAGAAGTTACTTGAGGTGAAGAGGGATGATCCTAGTCAGCGGGTCTCAACCTTGGCTTCATCTTCCAAGGGGACTGGGGACTTCAAAAAATATGGGACCCTGATCCCCCAACCTCCAGATATCCTGATTAAATTGGTTGGGTTTGGGGTGTGGGTTCGGCGTCTGGAGTCTCCAAAGCCCCCACCACCCAGGTGATTCTCATGTGGAACCATGGTTAACAATCACTGTGCTAAAGGGTTTTCCACGTGAGGTTGGAAAAAAGGTAAATCAAGGTCAATCTCTCCTGCCTTATCCTCTAGTAAGAGTAGCTAATTAGAATGATAGAGGCTATTGGATTCAGCAGTGGGGCCTCATCATAAATTAGTAATTCTGCTGTGTCAACCGTGCCTCGGTCAGAGAGACTGCTTGACTGTATGTTGGGTCATCCTTGAATTCCTGCAATACTTAGGTCTCATCCTTTTCAGGTGGAAAAGTCATTATCAGTAGTCTAGAACCTGTTTCCAGTTCTAAATAACACCCAGAAAGACCAGGCAGAACCCAAGTATGTGCTGACTACGTGCTTACATACGGTCCGCTCTTGTGCATCTTTCTTAATGCAAATGGCACATTCCATGTAGTCACAGCAATAGCTTGGCAGGGAGAGGAAGCTGAACATCAAGCCAAAGGTTTTTCTTATATTATCTCAGCATGCTTTTCTGTCCTGAAGACATTATCCCCATTTTATAGATGAGGAAACTTAGGGAGCGTGCTTGGCCTCACAGTGCCTGCAGCATCTACTTTCTCATCTACAGTTCACCTCTCCTGAGCTAATGTAGCCACATCGAGGAAAACTAAAGGTGGTTGAGTTTATCTATTTAGTCACTGCCATCAGAAGTTTTTGCTGCCTTGCCTAGATGGCAACCCAGCCAAAATTAAATTGACTCTTCAGTCTACGTGTGTGCTTGTGACTTCACCCATTCTGTCAGTCAGTTGTGTGTTTTGGTTTTAAGGGCTTCTTGAGGTAAGGGGATAGCTGGAGAAGTATAAAAAAGGAAGATACAATGTTCAAAGGGCCTTGTTTGCTTTTCTTAATCATGTTAAACACTTACAAGCAATATTTGCCTAGCTGTATTAAAACCGAGTCGCCAATTTTTTGACTGACCCAAGATCAGATTTGCAGGATCAAGGCAGTGCCTGTTTGCTTAAGCACTTGTTACTCAACATGCCCTTGGGATACTGTTCCTGGTATGGTTTCTTAAGGGTCAACAATGTTAATATCCTTCTCTAAAGAAATTTTAACAATGGATTTACTACGTAAAATTGACATAATGTAAAGATGAATCTCATTATAGGAGAGATGATTAGATGGACATTATGCATGTCCATTAATAGGAGTACATAGTATAGATTGCGTCTTTTACCGCCCACAGCGTGCATGGCCACTGGGTCTAATTCTGCAACTGTAGTTTCAACTACAAATTGACTGTTAACAGTTTTCCTTCGAATCATTCACTGATTTTTAGTGGGTGAGAATTTGGAAAAAATATTATCTATGGAGTCCAAATCATACCAAAATATGATAAATAATATAACAAATATTTGCACAGCCAAAATTTTTTTATGGCTTTTCCCACTTGTTTGAAGAAGTTTTTAATATAATATTACTGCAAAAGAAGAAAACTTGGGCACTTTTTTGTCATATGGAATTCTCTCTGACAATGGGTCTTTAATTCTTGAATTTCTCCCCAAATTAGTAGAATACGCTATAGAAATGCATTTTATTTTTTTTAAGAAAAATATAGGTGCAGTAGCTCATTGTAATCCCAGCCCTTTGGGAGACTGAGGCGGGTGGATCACCTGAAATCAGGAGTTTGAGACCAGCCTGATAAACAAAGTGAAACCCCATCTCTACTTAAAAAACAAAAAAATACAAAAATTAGCCGGGTGTGGTGGCATGTGCCTGTAGTCCCAGCTACTCAGGAGGCTGAGATGGGAGAATTGCTTGAACCCAGGAGGCAGAGATTGCAGTGAGTCGAGATCACGCCACTGCACTCCAGTCTGGGCGATGGAGCAATACTCTGTCTCAATAAAAGAGAAAAAAAAAAGAAAAAAAGAAAAATAGTCACTAATGCTTACTGTCAATCATTCCAGAATGTAAATAGTTTCAACTTTTATTTAAAATTGTGTGCTCAGATTTTTCATGTAGGAGAACTAAGCAGCTATCCGTGAAGTTATTTGTATTAGTAAAAAATAGGTCTGTGATATATTCACCACATTGTCAAAATTGACTGCTTTATTTCATTTGGGTTGATTATTTTTAATAAAGCTCTCTCAGGCAGTATTTTACAGCATTATGTTCAACTAGGCTCTGCTTCTTCGATCCCATGAAACTTGTAGTTTAGAAGGTATGCTTTTTCTGAAATGTCTTGAGTGAAGAATAGAGAGTGATGACTCAAAACACTAGGACATGAGCATTCATTCAGAGCTCCAATCTCATTGAACTCAGATGACAAAAGATATTTGCATGGCCCAAATTATTTTTTCTTCTGCCCTTGACCTTGAGAGTCTCTGGAGACTAAAAGCTGTTCTAGTGTGAGCTGGCACTCCTCCAACACTACCCTAAACCAACAAGCATCTTCGATTTATTGATTTATCCACCCTTGCTGGATTAAGTTAGAGTTGATGCTGTGCAGTCCTGTAATCCTGTTTATTATTTAAAACTAAATGGGGGACCTCTTCCTGCAGGACTGTGGCTCTTAATCAATATTGGGAAAATTAGTTGAACTGTCTTAAGCTGTGAGCCTGCTGAGCTCAGTATCTGTAATACCCAGCAGAGGATGTCCAGATGACTTGTTCTTCGGCTTTCTTGTTAGTGGCTGATTCAGAATTTCTAGTCTTAGTTCCATTCCATGTGTCTTCTCTCCTTCTGAGCGTTTGTCTTCTCTCCTTCTGAGCATTTTGAAATATTTGTAAAGTTTTGATGTAAAGTTTTGATGAAATATTTGTAAAGTTTTGAAATATTTGTAAAGTTTTGATGAAGAGATATAACCAAGGACAGTAGAAAAAAAATGCCTGACCAAGTCAGGATTCCTGAGTTCTGACTAGATTTGAGAAAAATTTCACCTCACTTCCCTGGCCTTGGTGTCCTTTTCTCTGGAATGAGAAGTTGGCAGACCACCTCTCTAAGTTAGGTCTCTTCTGGTTTAAAAATGTGTATGTACCCTTCATTATCTGAGGGGTTATTGGTGGAGCATATGATGGCCTGGGCTGCCTTTCCCTAGCCAGAACCCATCTTCCGGAAAATTGATGAGGCTTTACATGTCCAGATACCAATCACAGAATGGGGTGTATAGCTCTGATGAAGTGCTTGCCAAGAGTCGAAGGTATTAAGAGCTACCTATGTCTGCCTCTCTCATTCCAAAGTAAAATGTCATTTTGTTATTTCTACCTTTTATCCCTTTGTAAACAATAAACTGATTGTTTTTTGGCATATGAGAGAATTTTGGTTATTTCGATAATGATACTTTCATTCCTTCATGAAGTTAACTTGAACATTTAAGAAAAATAAGATTCTAAAGAAATCACACACATGAAGTTTGAGGTCCTCCTACCAAACCTATCTACTGCATTTGTTTTGTTAGGTCAGGTCTTTGAAAGTGTTAAATAAACCAAAGTATGTTTCTGTGAGTTTTTAAGTAAAAATGAATTTCCATAAGAACCTAGATTATACTTAGTTGTTTTTTCCTGAAAAACAAACTTTATAATAATAGAAACTGTGGAACTTATTACAGTAAGAAGGAAATAAACTCGTGAGTTATCAGGTATTTGCACATAGGAGTCAAAAATGGTGCACACGAAAGTCATACGTGGTGATTGGACTTGGAAAGTTAGTATTGAATCTTAGGTCTGCAAAACTTTCTTTACCTGCGAAACCCTTGGATTCCTAAAGGCCCACTTCAGATAGCACCTGTGAAGTCTCTTTCCACTTCTCTGTGCAGCTGGTCTCAAGTGGTTAGTTGAGGGCATACTATATCCTAGACATGGTCACAAGCTTACGGTCTCTTCCTTCAAAAAATGCATGTTCTCCTAGGAGAGAGATAGTGAACATACACACACAGGGAATGGCGTCAGCTAAAGTGCTGTAAATGAAGTGATGACATGGGGCAGGATGGCCATATTGGCCGGGGTGATGGGGAAGGCTTCCTAGAGGAACAGACATTGGAGCCAAGGCCTGAGGTCAAGTTTATAACTCTTTCCTCTGCTTACGGCATTTTTCTTTACTTCTATTATAACCCTTAGCTTTGAGTCTCATGATCTATTGGATCTGTTTTTGCACTCAGCTGAGAGAAGCCTGTGGTCAGGGATCTTAAATACAGTCAATTCATTGATTAAATAACCCAGACAATGATTTTACCTCTAAGTCCCTTAGTTGTCAAGGGAAGTTTTGTATGAATTAAGCTTTAATGAGATTCCTAGATACTTGTTAAAATATTTTTTTTGGAAAATTGGATTACGTTTTAGATAAATGTATAATTTGGGGGGAAATTCTGTGCTAACCATTTTGGAGGGAATGAGTCTTCCATAACATCCTCTTCTATGAATCTGATTGTCCCATCTCATTTCCTTAAAAACAAGGAAAATAAGATGTGCTATAATATAGCTGCATAAGAAGCTCTTTCCAGAGGTAAGAGGAACATTTTCACTTAAAGAATAAATGAATCCTAAAAGGTTGGGGAAGGAAAGGGGACATGTGGGAGAGCATTTATGAGATTAGAGTATGACACGGTGATACTCTGGAAGTTATGAGACAAGATTAATGTCTCATGAGTTTTTAAACTATGAAAAGGATATTTAATGGTCCTGTGATATGAAATAAAGGAAACTAGATTCTGTTGGGCAGTGATCATCTAACTGCTTTCTTCATTGCGTGTGAGGCCGAGAGGAGTTGCTGCGGGGTGTGTACCACCTGGCTAGGTCTTTTTTCTGTATCTCTACCTGCCCATGCTACAACTGCATCTGTGTTTTTATGTCTTTTACTTGTAAAGTAAACCATTACCTAAGGATTAGAGGTGCTTTTTTCTCTGCATTGCTACTATTTACTAGATGTTTTATGAGCAGTCATTGTGTGAGGTACTTTACATGTTTCATTTAACCCTTGTAATACCCTCTGAAATATGGCTGCATTGTTGTCCCCATTTTACAGATGGGGAAGCTGAGGCTCAGAGAGTGTAAAGAAATGGCTGGATTGTACCAATGTAAGAGGTAGAGCTGGCACTTGAGCACTTTCTGCCTTGCTTCTGAACTTCTGTATTCTTAACTACTGCTTTCTACCACCTGAGAGGAAGTGGAGTCCATTATGTTGGTGGGGACTTTGGGAGGTGTCTTGGTTCATTTTCTGTTGCTATAACAGAATACCACAGACTAGGTAAGTTATAAAGAAAATAAATTTATTTTCTAGTTCTAGAAGCTAGAAAGTCCAAGGCACGGCCCTGGCATCTGTTGAGGGTCATCCCATGGTGGAAAGTTGGAAGGTGAAAGCAAAGGTAGGATAGAGAGAGAGGAAATGGGGTTGAATTCCCTCCTTTTATAACTAACCCATTCCCACAATAACAGCCTTAATCCATTCATGAGGGTGGTACCCTCATGGTCTAATCACCTCTTCAGGCCTCACTTGTTAATATTGTTACAATGGCAATTTCCAACACATGAAGCTTGGGAGATATGTTCAACCCATAGCAGGAGGTGAATAAATCATAAAGGCAGAGACTTCATAGGCTGGATTAGTGCCTAGAGAGGCTCAAGAGAGCTTGTTTGCCCCTTCTACCATGTGAGGATGTAGTGAGAAGTCACCATGAGTGAACCAGGAGCCCTCACTACACACCATATCTGTCAGCACCTTGATCTTTGATGTCCTCACCTCCAGAACTGTGAGAAATTTATTTCTGTTCATAAGTCACTCTGTTTTTTGTATTTTGTTATAGCAACTTGAACAGACTAATACAGTCTTCTTTTGCCTCTAAAGTTCAGTGATCTTGGGAAATGCTTCTAGGGGTTGGAAAGAGAAATGATCTTGGCTCTATCTGGCTCCATGTCTCTCTCTGAAAGTTGGCTGGGTACTTGATCAGATGTAGTTACCCAGATTTAGATGGAGTTCTTAAAACACCTCAGTAACATACAGGAGGATCTTTTCCATGGACTATCCTCATGAAAGGGAAAATTACAAACCCAAAAGGGGTTGGGACCACAATTGTCTTGTTTATCCCTTTATCCCATGCAAGAAATGCTTCTGGAATGTGATGTTTTTTGAATTAATTTTATTTTTGTGCCCTGTGTAAGATGTTTTAATAGTTGGATATAGGTGGATATAGATGCAAAAATCTTTATTAAGATAGCCAGTTAGACAGTTAGCCAGATTTATGGAGGTAGCATAAGTTCATGTTAAAGGTAAATATTCCTTGCCCCTTTGTGTTTCAATTTTTAATATATTTTTCTTCAAGAAAAATGATGCAGTGTATTTATGTCCCAAGAATTTATCAATTTCACTAGTATCTGAGATGCCTGACTTGAGTTTTCTCTTTGGACAGCGATCACAACCAGATTCTTACATATTTATTTCTTGTTATGTGTTTAAATTCCAGGATTATTCTAAGCCCCCTAATGTTTTCAGTGTCTATGGGAGTTCTTGCCATAACTAAGGCTTAGTTGTGTTCATCTTTAGCATTCTCATTTTAAGCAATTGTTTCTGCCAAATTTTTCATACTTAATTTTAACACAATCTTAATTTTTTAATTTTGTGAGTCAGAAATAAAGTCAGGAGCTTAAACGAATACTCTTTTATTCCTTAAAGCATGTTATAATTCGATCCTAATCCCTGGGATATTTTTGTCCTATCTGCTGTGTTTTCAACAGCCTAAAGGAGAAGTCATTATATTGTAATTTGTCAGAAGCTTTTCCTTATATACTGAAGGAATGGGAAAATACTGGTTTGGAGAGATCGCCCTAAGTACTTTTCATTACACTATAACATTTACTAACATTTCAAACTAAGTAACTAAAATAACCTGCAATTTTGACCTACTCTGTTACCTTTTGTTTGTTTGTTAAATTATAATCACTTGCAACCAAAGTGCAAAATGTTCACAATAGATGTTTTAAAATATTTTCATTGATCTCTTTCTTCACTATATGTTTTTAAAACTTCAGATTACCTTGTTAACTTTTGAAATAGCAATGTGTGGAGGCCAGGGAGGTTTGCTGAAAATCACTGAGATGAGATAGATTAATAGAAGAAAAGGGATGCAAATTTATTTCACATGTATACACAGGAGCCTTCAGAATTAAGACCCAAAGGTACAGGGGAAGTTGTCCATTTTTATGCGTAAGTTCAACAAAGTATGGACAGCCATGTAGAAGTATGATTGGACAAAAGGGCATGGTTTAATGTTAATAGACTGAATTGAGATACCCAGCAAGGCCTGTCTGTCTAGATTCTTCTTGGCCTCTGTGAACAACATTCCTTTCTTCTGGGTGTGGGGCAGGACCCTCTCTGGAATGGGGGTCTTGTGACCTACAGTCAGACCAGGTAGGTCAAATCATTTAATTATAGCCATTTTTTACATACGAAGTGAAGGAGAAATTAGAGTAATATTTTTAGTGACTGGTTTTGGGGGAAAGGGGTTCAGGTTTCTATGACCTTCCTTGGAGAAGAGGGATTCTAGTTTTCATGGCTAGCTTTGGAGGAGAATGGTACTAACAGCCAGGAGGGCGGGAGAAGGTCAGAGAAAAATGTTTGCCTCTGAGGATGCTACTGAGGCCTTCATGTTGGAGTATTGTTTTCTGAGCCCCAACAGATGCAGTTATTTCTCAAAGGCAGTCATTGAGAGTCTCTCCCCTAATGCCCTTGCTCATCATCTTGGTCTCTTTACTTAATAGTATTTTGCCTTGTCTGCTGAAGAATCAAGAAAAAAGGGGTTCTAGAAACGTATTACTGGTTATATTGTTGTTCATTAAGCCTGTGTGGGAGAACTTGAGAAATAGCCCAGTGTGAATTTGTCTCCCGTTAATTTAGTGATCAAAGCCAGTTTCTGGAACATTCTACTTAAATTTTACAATGTATTTAAACATTTAGCAGAGTCCTGGCATGCAGTGGCTGCTTGACAAATGGTGGTGGTCCTCAGCTTTTTTTTTTTTTTTTTTTCTTAATGTGTGTCCTTGTAACTTCTTCCTCTACTTCTAGAGCTACTTCAGTCTCATCCTGCTTATATATGGCAGCCTTCAGATTTTTCTTTTTTCTTTTTAAATTCTTTTTTTTTTTTTAATAACTAGAGACAGAGTCTTTGTTGCCCAGGCTGGCCTCCTGGACTCTAGCACTCCTCTTGCCACAGTCTCCTGATTAGCTGGGATTACAGGTGCAAGCCACTACACCCTTCAGATGTTTTGAGACGATGGTCATGCTTTACTACAGGTTGAGTGTCCCTCATCTGAAAATCCAAAATGCTCTAAAATCTGAAACTTTTTGAGTGTTAATGTGATACCACAAATGGAAAATTCCATACTTAACCTCATGTGACAGGTTGCAGTCACAATGCAGGTGCACAACATGTAGTTTATTTAGCCTCTTCAAGGGGGGAAAAAGATCATTCCAGGCCCTTTCAGCTGTGATAAATATTTTCTGTGCATGCCCACTTCCCCCATGAAAGTACACCCACAAGGAGTAATAAAATGGCACATGTGCAGGCTGGCTGCACCAATGGCAGGGTCTCCACAATGCTCTACATGAGATTAAGACCTATGTACATTACTCACTATTTTGCTTTATTGCTTATTCTCTGTTCTGTGGTGTAAAGATACTGTGGAAAACATCAGTAATACTAGCATGATACTCATAGGGTAATGCAGATATTCCAAAATCTGAAAAAAATCTGCAATCTGAAACCTTTCTTGTCCAAGCGTTTTGGATAAGGAATACCCAACCTGTATTTCCCCTTCTCTCTCTTCCTCTAAACACCATCACCTCTTTTTTGGATGAACATCTGGTTTCTAAATTCTTTATCACTTGCACTGAAACTTTTGAGTTACCGTGATTATCAATCACTTGCTGAAAACTGAGGGCTAAGCTTTCCTCTGACTCACAGCAGGATTAAAATAAAGGCACAGTGGAGAAAGGAGTAAGAGATTAAGGAGGAGAGTGTTCAGCAGAGGTCTTCAGAAGCTGAGGAAACTCTGGAGGAAAGTTTTACCTCTGTTTAAATGCACCAGTTGAAGGACCGACCCTATATGTACTATGCCCTGTTTATTTACAAATATTATGTGGCCACATTTCGGTTTGAAGGTTTCTCTTTCTCAGTATCCTTAAGGTTGCATTGTTTCTCAAACTTTAACAATGTTAGCCACTTAAAGATTAAAAACAATATAAAAATCCAACATCCAAATTGCAGAAGCCAAGTATTGCCTTCATTACTTTAATTACTTTAGTTACATTGTCACTTAAATGTTTGTAAATGTAAAATTAGGTGTGCTTATGCATATAGGTTTTACATGGTGATAAACCCAGATTGACAGTATAAATACCAACAAAACTGCATAACCAGTAAAAATGCAAAATAGCAATATGAAGCTAGAGATGCTGTTTGCTCAAACTAAATTGGTGTTCCCAGTGTGATTGTGGTACTGAGTGCTGAGTTAGGTATGCTGTATTTCAGAATGCCATGTAACGAGTCAGTTTTGCACAGCTAATGAGTATTCCTGTAGAGCAAAATTATGTCCTCTGGCCTTAACTTGCTGTGAACATGTCTTATACATATGAAGTCCACTTCCCTTTTTCCTTGTTAATTCCTGGCATAGTTAGAATAGTTGAAGCCAAAAGACTGTTAACTTAGAAGTAGTTGTTCAGATGTTCCAGAATAGGATTACATAAACATTTTAAGTTTGATCATAAAAATAAATGCACTGTGGGCTGGGCATGGTGGCTCATGCCTGTAATCCCAGCACTTTGGGAGGCCGAGGCAGGCAGATCACCTGAGGTTGGGAGATCAAGACCAACATGGAGAAATCCCGTCTCTACTAAAAACACAAAAATTAGCTGGCCATGGTGGCACTCGCCTGTAATCCCAGCTACTCGGGAGGCTGAGGCAGGAGAATTGCTTGAACCTGGGAGGCAGAGGTTGCAGTGAGCCGAGATCGTGCCATTACACTCCACTCCAGCCTTGGCAACAAGAGCAAAACTCCATCTCAAAATAATAATAATAATAAATAAACACACAATAAAAATCCCCATAGTGAGCTCCTGTAGATTTTGGGTATGCTTGGCCCCATGTATGAGGAGCAAAAATACCAGATCACAGATCTGATCTGCTGGTTCCATCCTACCCAGGAGATTAGGTACGATTTCTTCCTCAGTGGGTAAGCTACAAAGCTTTATGGTTACTGGGTAGGATTTTCATTTTTACATTTAGCTAATTTACTTGACCTTAAGTTAAACTCCTCTCAGATTTCAATGCTAAAACGTGGATTTGTGGACATACCTGTTTCTTCATAGATATTCATAGATTCAAAGTAGCTTTTGTACCCCCTTCTCCGTAGAAGGTATCACAGACCATACAACTGGATGTGACTTTAGGAGATGATTTGGTTCAGTCACTTGCCTGCAGGTGTATTGAAAAAGCCCTTGTCTTTGAGGTGAAAGATCTTATTTTGTGTCCCCAGCCCTGCTCCGCAGAAATAGGTGTTATATTCATTGAGCAAATATGTCAGTAATGGTTCAGAGACATGACAAATCAGTATGGAGTGGGAACAGCATCTGGGCCCAAGCAGTGTACTTTGTGTTACTCTGCTAATTCCTTTAAGTTTACATTATGTGTAGTTTGGCCAGGAAACTCAATTAAGTTGTTTGCCATGACAGAATAATAAATCAGTCTTACTTTTTCTTACTCTGTGTTTTTTCTTAACCAGCCGGATGTGGGAACTCATCTGTGATGTATTTAAAATGGACCTTAAAATTATTATCCACCCGGTCTCTCACAAACGCTGCACTTGATGAAGGGCATCGAACCATCTTGTAGAGGCAAATATGCTCAAATATCTTTTCCTTGGTTACATTCTTTTGGAAGCAATGTTTTTCTTAATTTCTGAAGTTAGGAAAAATTCTAGATTCCTAAGATTTTACTGATGTTAGACCTGAAGTGTCTTTCCTTTTCTTTCCTTTTTGTCTTCCTTTTTCTGTGTTACCATATTTAAGTATGTGTGTGTGTATCCTTTTCTCTAAGTTTGAAGAGTCCTCGCACTTTAGATTTGTAAATAAGTTTTCGTTTTTATCATTAAGTTCAGTGCTTGCTTCCACTCCTAGAGTTAGGCATAGTCTCAGTATCCAAATTTTATATAACTCAATTTCTGCCACAAATGTCAAGACAGTTTGTAATTACAAACTAGTTAGTCGTTTAGGCATTTACGGGACATAGTTTAACAGAGGTGTATGTGAGACTTTATAATAACTGATAGAAAAGTAGCCTGAAACTGCTATTGTTAAAATTTCCACCTACATGAGATTCCATGTAGTTCTTTGTCCTAACAGGAACATTTGTGTGTGTTTGTGTGTTTATGTGTGTGTGAGGAACACAACATGAGATCTACCCTTTCAAATTTAAGTACAACGTATGGTAGTATTAACTAATAGGCACAGTGTTGTACAGCCGATCTCCAGAACTTGCTCATCTTCATAACTGGAACTTCATACTCACTGAGCAGCAGCCTCCCATGTCCCTTTCCCCTCACCCCCTGGCAAACACTATTCTGGTCTCTGTTTTTATGAATTTGACTTTTTAGATACCCTATGTAAGTGAAGCCACGTGTATTTGTTCTTCTGTGGCTGCCTTATTTCATTTAACGTAATGTCCCCCAGGTTTGTCCATGTTATTGCATATGGCAGAATTTGCTTCATTTTTAAAGACTGAATAATATCTTATTGTATGTATATACTACATTTTCCTTTCTTAGCTATTGTGAATGATGGTATAATGAGCATGAGAGTGCCAGTATCTTTTTGAGATGCTGGTATCAGTTCTTCTGGATATATACCAAAAGTACAATTGCTGGATCATATGGTAGTTTTATTTTTACTTTTTGAGGAACTTTCACACTGTTTCCATAGCAGCCATACCCTTTTACATTCCCACCAATGGTGTACTACAGTTCCAATATCTCTACATCTTCTCTAATACCTTTTTTTAAAAAAAACCCAGTCATCCTAACAGGAGTGAGGTGATATCTGTTGTGGTTTTGAGTTACATTTCCATGATAATTATTGATGTTCAGCATCTTTTCATATACTTGGCCATTTGTATGTCTTTTTTGAAATGTCTATTCAAATCCTTTCTTTTTAAAATTTTGTTTTGGGGTTTTTGTACTATTTCTTATACTTTTTGAATATTAAAGGATAAAAATCACACAATCTCAATAGATGCAGAATGCAGAAAAAGCATTTGATAAAATTCAACATGTTTTCATGATGAAAACACCCAATAAACTAGGTATAGAAGGAATTTACCTCAAAATAATAAAGACCATATATGAAAAGCCCACAGCCGATATCATACTTAACAGTAGAAAAACTTTTCTCTAAGATCAAGAATAAGACAAGGATGCCGCCTTTTGCCACTTCATTCAACCTAGTACTGGAAGTCTTAGCAAGAACAACTTGGCAAGAAAAAGAAATATAAGGCATCTAAATCAGAAAGGAAGAAGCACAATTATCTGTTTGCAGAAGATACGATCTTATATGTAGAAAACCGTAAGGACCACACAAAAATTGTTAAACTAATATATTCAGTAAACCTTTAGGATACAAAATCAACATACATAAATCAGTTGTTATATACGCTAATAACAAACTAATTAAGGAAATTAAGAAAATTTCATGTATGATAGCAATACAAAATTAAATACTCAGGAAAATTAAGGAGGTGAAAGACTCTTACACTGAAAACTGTGAAACATTGAAAGAAGTTAAAGAATACACAAATAAATGGATAGACAACCTGTGTTCATGAATTGGAAGATTTAATATTGTTAAAATTCCCATAGTTCCCAAAGTGATTTACAGATTCAGTGCAATTATAAAAATCCCAATGGCTTATTTATTTATTTATTTATTTATTTATTTTTAGAGACAGAGTCTTGCCCAGTTGCCCCAGGCTGGAGTGCAGTGGTGCCATCTCACTTCACTGCAACCTCTACCTCCTGTGTTTAAACTATTCTCGTCCCTCAGTCTCCCGAGTAGCTAGAATTATAGGCTTGTGCCACCATACCTGGCTAATTTTTGTATTTTTAGTAGAGACAGGGTTTTGCCATGTTGGCCAGGCTAGTCTCGAAATCTTGGCCACAAGCGATCCACTCACCTTGGCCTTCCAAAGTGTTGGGATTACAGGCATGAACCACCATGCCCAGCCTCAATGGCATTTTTTACAGAAATAGAAAAACAATCTAAAATTCATGCAGAACCACAAAATACCCAAATAGCCAACTCAATCTTGAGAAAAAAGAACAAAACTAAAGGCATTACATTTCCTGATTCCAAAATATATTACAAAGACACAGTAATTAAAACATTTTGATACTATCATAAAAACAGACACATGGAACAATGTAGCAGAACCGAGAGCCTAGAAATAAACTAAAATATGTATGGTCAGCTGATCTTCAACAGGGATGCCAAGAATATACAATAGGGAAAGGACAGATTCTTCAACAAATGGTGTTGGGAAAACTGGATATCCACATGCATAAGAATGAAACTGGAACCTTATACACAAAAACCAACTCAAAATAATTTAAAAATTTAAATGTAAGATCTGGAACTCCTAGAAGGAAAACATAAGGAAAAAGTTTCATGACTTTAGTCTTGGCAGTGATTTCTCAAGTATCACACCGAAAGCACCAGCAACAAATGTAAAAAATGACAAGTGGGACTACATCAAACTAAGAAGCTTCTACACAGCAAAAGAAACAATAGAGTGAAAGGGCAACCTACAGAATGAGAGAAAATATTTGCAAATAATATGTCTGACAACGGGTTAGTATCTAGCAGTGGAGATTTTTTTTTTTTTTTTTTTGAGACGGAGTCTGGCTGTGTCGCCCAGGCTGGAGTCTAGTGGCCGGATCTCAGCTCACTGCAAGCTCCGCCTCCCGGGTTTACGCCATTCTCCTGCCTCAGCCTCCTGAGTAGCTGGGACTACAGGCGCCCGCCACCTCGCCCGGCTAGTTTTTTGTATTTTTTAGTAGAGACGGGGTTTCCCCGTGTTAGCCAGGATGGTCTCGATCTGCTGACCTCGTGATCCGCCTGTCTCGGCCTCCCAAAGTGCTGGGATTACAGGCTTGAGCCACTGCGCCCAGCCTGCAGTGGACATTTTAAATGTAGAGAGGTTACTGTGCTTCAGTTGTTTAAAAAAATTATGTAAATACATGCATATTGCATTGATTAAAAGGCACATCACATTCATTGGACCTGGAGAATCATTCAAAGTGCCCTCGGACTCTTGGTGTTTTAATCGCCTGGAATGGAAAAGATACTGGTGGGTACCTGGTGTCCTCATCTCCTGCTAGTGCCCCTAGATGCCTTCGGTTGACTTTTGATGGACTGGCATGACCTATGAGTGTCTCAGACCATGCATGAGGCGCTTCAGGAGCCTGACTCTGAGCCTCCCAGGGTCATTCTATGTAAACCGTAACACTGTGTACTTATTTTGCCTAGATGCAATGCAAATGCAAGCCATGAAATGTGTAAGTCTGTTTTGGAAATATGCATTTTCTTCATTAGTTTGACAAACATGTTTTAAGTATCTGTTATATTCCACGTCCTGTGCTAGGTGTTGGTAATATGAAGAAGGTACAGTCAGTTTTTTGAGGGAGCTTCTAGTCTAGGCAGTGGCTTGTAACCAGGGACTGTTTTCAGAGTCATTTGTGAAATGGAAACACGTTACCCATGTGTTCAGTTCACACTCACTTTCCAGTGATTGTATTAGTTGAACTGGGGTGAGGCTTGGGCGTCTGTACTTATGCAACAAAATCACCTGATTTTTAAAGACATTCTCCACTAAGAACCACTAGCAGAAACAAATAATAAATTGTGATTATGAGAAATTAATACGTTGTAAGCTCAGTACAAAAAGAGCAGCAAGGAGTGACATAATTTTTGTTTTTTAATTATTAACTATAAAATACCTACAGAAAGTTCATAAAACACATATAGCAAGAATTATGAAGTGAACATCTTTGTGACTGCTAGTCATGTCAAGAAATAGAATATTGCCAGCATCTGAGAAGCTCTCCCTGTGTCCCTTCCCAGTTACAAGTCTTCTCTCTCCCACGGCAACAACAGCCTGACTCTTGCTTTTCTTCATGTTTTACCACCTGTGAAGGCATCCTTAATTGATATAGTTGACTTTTTTTCTCTTTCAAACTCTGTAGGAATTAAATCATAGTACACATATGCTTTTGTCATCTTTTGCTCACCATTGTTTATAAAACTCATCCAAGTTGTTGCATATAGCTCTCATTTGTTCATTTTCGTTAGTATGTAGTAGTCCATTATGTGACCTCACCACCATCTGTGTACCCATTCTCTTGTTGGACATGTGGGCCGACTCTCATCTTTGGCTATTGAGCAATGCTTCTATGAACATGTGTGTGTATATAGAGTGTCTATGTGAATGAGTTTCTCCAGGCTGTTCCTAGAGTGAATTTCTGGATTGTAGAGTGTGTATGTTTTTAACTTAGCACTAGATAATGCCAGCCTAAGTTATTGAACCAATCACTTTTCCCTAAGTGATTTAACCAATTTAAAAGCTTTTCAGTGTATGAAGGTTCCTATTGCTTTACTAAACTCCTTGCCAGAGGTGCTTAATCTTGAAGGGTCAGTGAAAAAGAGACACGGGAAGAGGAGGAAGGTTATTTCCGGCATATAAGAAGGAATGAGAATAAAGAGGGTGTAAGTTTGGAAGGAAATTGCAAGCATGCTGATATGACACTAATATAGAAACCTGCGGGGAAGTGGTGGGAAAAGGGGCTGGAAGTGTGTGATGTGCTGAAGAGTTTGGCCTTCGTTCTAAGGGCAGTAGAGAGACAAGAAAATCAAATACACGTTTTTAAAAAACTTGTGACAGCTGTGTGGAGGATGAGGCCCAGATAGGGGGCACTTTACTACTCTAATCCAGAAAGAAAGAGAAGGCAGGGTAGAAGGAGTTGGTTTCCAGAGGGGTTTAGACCAAAGTCACCAGTTCTTCCAATTCTGTTGAATGTGAGGGAAGGGCAGTGAAGAAGAAGCTTGGTTTTTGCTTAGATGACTGAATAGTGGTTATTCCGTTCAATACGTGGGGGACTTCAGGAAGAGGAGAGTGTGAGGTCAGGGTGGCAGTAATGGAGAGTGAAATTCGTTTTAGACATGTAGCATGTGAGATATTCCTAGATTATCTAGAAAGAGATGTTCTGTTAGTGGGTTGAACCCGAGAAAGATCTAGGCCAGAAATGTCCTCAGTGTTTGATTCCTCAGAGTGTAGATGGTGGTTGAAGCCATGGATAAAGATGCAGCTGCCCAGAGAAAGTCTAAGGAGGATGAGGGATGCCGGGTTGGGTGTGGAAAGAGGATCCTGAAAAGCAGACTGCGAAGGAATCTAAAGTAATGTGAAGTAAAGTTAAGGGAAATCGTAGATGGTAGGGTAAAAAGGATTTGCATGAAGAGGATTAGGGCTGCTTTCCAGTGCCCTTGGAAGACACTGAAGACACTGAGTGAAATTAGACAGAAAATGTGCTCTGCATTTGGCAGTTAGGTAAGAAGTGCTTGGGGATTGGGGCGAGCAGCATTTCAGCTAGTGGAGCCCAGGGAGCAGAAGTGTTGCTGCAGTGGCTTAAGAGCAAAGAGTGGGTGATGAAGTGGAAAAACAGATGAGGACTGACAGTGAATGGAAGCCAAAAGCACATTAGGAAGAATAGAGTGAATGGGGTGGGGCTGGGCGGTTCATGTGTTTAAGGTGGGACACACTTGTGTATAATCCTATAGAAGAGGGCTGGAGGAGAGAGGAAGAATGGCCTTAAAACCTCAGCAGGAGGGGAGGGAAGGACCCACGTCCTGTTAGAGGGACTTAACTTTGAATAGGAGGATAGCACTCTGTCACTGAAAGGAAAAGGACGTGGGAAAAATGGGCACAGATGGAAATAAATGTGTAAGAATAAAGGTTTGCAGAGAGTGAGAAATTGAAAGTTTCTAGCCTTTTTTTTTTTTTTTTTTTTTTTTGAGACAGAGTCCCACCCACTCTGTCACCCAGGCTGGAGTGCTGTGACGCTGCAACCTCTACCTTCCAGGTTCAGGCGATTCTAGTGCTTCAGCCTCCAGGGAGCTGGGATACAGGCTTGCACCACCATCTGTGGCTAATTTTTGTATTGTTTAGTAGAGACAGGGTTTTACCATGTTGGGGAGGCTGGTCTGGAACTCCTGGCCTCAAATGATCTGCACACCTCAGCCTCCCTAAATGTTGGGATTACAGGCGTGAGCCACTGCGCCTGGCCGGAAGTACCTAGCTTTTAATTATCTCTTTCTTCTTGAATAAGAGGCACTTCATTTGGTTAAGGATGAAAGTTAATGGCCTTCTAAACATACACCCAACCAAATTGTATTACATAATTGTAAACACTGAGTCAACCTACTAAATATGCAGTAATGCAAAGTGTCTTTGAATGGACATCAAAGGTAAAAAGCCACAGCTGTGCCTCTGGAAAGAGTCTTACAGGATACTGAAGGAACACTTCCTATTCCATTACCACGTGTGAAAACAGTTAAGTTTTATAACCACCTTACGCTTTTATTTATCCTCTTTCTATACAGAAACCAAAATCCTCTTTGTATATAGTACTCATGATCAGGATTTGCAAAAATGATTTCCCCTAAATCTTTTATGGCCGAAGAACTTAGAGAGAAGGCAGAGAAAGGAGAATGAATATGGATATGTGTATCTAAATTCCCTTTAGCCAAAGACCACTGGGAACACACATGTAGTTGAACAAGTTGGGTTTATTACTTGTTGCAGTGAGGAAGAACACACCTTATAAGATACCATGTGGTGTCTTAGTAAGAGGATATTAGAACCTATCATGGAATTTGGGCTCTGGCTGGGTAATATTAGGGAGGATCTAAGGAAATGGGGGCTTACTCTGTCTTGGATGCTGTCGGAAGGCAGGACAATCCTATGAATGGGTATCTCTACAAATCTTATAGGAAGGGCAGACTAGATTGAGGAAAAAGCTATGGTGGTAAAGAAATGACGGTCACTCACTTAGTGCAAGAGGGGGATGTTTGGTATTGTGGATTGCACAGTGACCTTGTTTTTGTGTCACTTTATCATAAAGTTTTAGAGTGACTTCATATGATATAGTCTGTGAGATTATGTCCAACAGAAGAACAAAATGGCTTGATTCTGAGTGACAGACCAGCTTGTAATAATGTTGAAGTCTAGCTATGAAAGTCAGCTCAGTTCTGGGACTGCTTTGTCTACTTATGAAAAAATACATATGCATGGTCCTAGTTGAACTCGTAATTTATATTTTGTTAATTTTTTTATTTCAATAGCTTTGGGGGTACAAGTGGTTTATAGTTACACGGATGAATTGCCTAGTGGTGAAGTCTGAGATTTTAGTACATCTGTCACTTTGTTTTGGTAAGTGCAGTTTTAACATACATTGGCAAGAGTTTAACAAATTCTCTCATTCTGTGGGGTTTTTTCTTTTCTTTTGGCAGTCTCATTGTTGTCACCCAGGCTGGAGTGCAGTGGCATGGTCTAGGCTCACTGCAGTCTTCGCCTCCTGGGTTCAAGTGATTTTTCCTGCCTTAGCCTACCACGTAGCTGGGATTACAGGCGCCTGCCACCACGCCCGGCTAATTTTTATATTTTTAGCAGAGACAGAGTTTCACCATGCTGGCCAGGCTGGTCCCGAACTCCTGACCTCAGGTGAGCTGCCTCCCTCGGCTCCCCAAAGTGCTGGGATTAGAGACATAAGCCACTGCGCCTGGCCTCTCACACTGTTATGTTTTATTGGTACATTAAGGTTTAATACTTTAGGATGCAGGATGTACTTTTTCAGCTATGTCCTTGTGAGAGTGGAAGAAAGGGGAGACCTACAAGTTGGCAAGGGAGTCACAAATCTTAAACAAGAATCCGTACAGTAGCAAGAATCTGTGTAGGGGGAGGCCAGTCGCTTCTAATCAGTCTTGGAGGTGCATAGTGTCTAACCAAGAATGATTATTGATTTCTTTTTAATAGAGACCGGGTCTCACTGTGTTGCCCAGGCTGGGCTTGAACTCCTGGCTACAAGGGATCCTCCCTCTTCGACCTCCCAAAGTGCTGGGATCATAGGCATGGGCCATTGCACTCAACCTCATGGATTAACATCAAGAGTTGTAACTAACTGCGCAGGGAACCAACATCCTAAGTTCTTTTGTCAGCATATTCTCTCTTTGTAGGCAAATCTATATAAGAGACAAAATTACAATCTGCAGATTGTTTGATTTGGATGAGGACATTACAAGACAAGCTAGCTTGGGTATCTTGATGGGTGTTGTCGTCAAGATATATGACATCTACACTTTAGGGATTTGTGTGGCCAGTACACAGAAACACAGGTCTGACCCTAAAACCATGTGCTGAACCTATATGCTATAATGTTGAATGCCAAGATTACTAACGTGGGTTTCATACCATGTCAGCACCTAGCATGAGAACTTGTGCATAGTAGGCACTCAGTGCACATTGTGAGGAGTTGTCTAAGCTTAAAGGACATAGGGCCATGGGTACAGGGAAGAGGGTGAGGCTATTGAACTGTTAGTTGTGTCTGCCATGGATGTAGAGAGCCCTATCTTATAGGCATTTGCCAACCTTGTAGGCATTTGCCAGCCTGGCTCAAAACTTTAATACACGTTTATGGTGGAACTAGTCTATAAGTTTGGTTTGTTTGCTTTATAGGGACAGGGTCTTGCTCTGTTGCCTAGGCTGGAGTGCAGTGGTGAGATTATATCTCTCTGTAGCCTTGAACTCCTGAGCTCAAGTGATCCTCCTGTCTCAGCCTCCTAAGTAGCTAGGACTACAGATGTGTGCCACCATGTCCTGCTAATTTTTGTATTTTTAGTAGAAACAGGATCTTGCTATGTTACCCAGGCCTGTCCTGAACTCCTGGCCTCAAGCAGTCCTCTTGCCTTGGCTTTCCAAAGTGCTGAGATTACAGGCATGAGGTACCATGCCAAGCCTACAAATTTTTAATGGAAACATTATGAAGGGAAGGAGGGAGAATGGGAAGGAATTAAAATTTATCTGTAATTGCACAAAAACAAATTAAGGAGCTTCCTTTACCTACTTCATTCTGACATTCGGAACCTGTATAAGGAAACAAAACACAGAGAAATTTAAGAAGCAGCTCTCCTTGTGGATATGTCAATTGTGTAGAGACAGGTTGACCAAGGAAATCTGCTATATGAAATTTGCTCTTTTGTTTCTTTTTTCATTGTTACTCTTTATATAGGGATAGGCTTTCCCCTAGCTGACTTACTACTTATCCCTGCCTTTTTTTTTTTTTTAAATTACCTTCTTTTGCTAATATTCTTTTTTCTCTTCCATCTTATATTTTGAATCAGAATATAGACTTAAAGTTTTATGATAGGTAAAAATAGTAAGAGCTTTTTGATGTGAGAGTTGCTTTCTCTATGAGGTTAAAGCAAAATTCTATTTTGCCCGTTGATACATATGTGTGGTTATAGTTAATTTTGCTAAATTGATAACTGTTTTTGAAATTATATGACATTTTCCCAGGTGATCGTACTGTGAAAAATGATTTAGATAAGCCTATAGAGATGAAAAAATCTCTAAATGGTGGTGGTTGGGCTAGATTTCACTTTACTGGTGTAGAAACAGTGTTAAAGCCTGTGATTGGTTCCCCAGTTATCTTGGGCAGTGCTCTAGTTATACCCTTAGATAGAAGACAGTGCTCCTCTTTTTAAGCCATTCTTGGGGTCAGGCACTGTGGCTCATGCCTTATAATCCCAACACTTTGGGAGGCCAGGGTGGGCGACTCGCTTGAACACAGGAGTTCAAGACCAGCCTGGGCAACATAACAAAAACGTTGTCTCTACTAAAAATACAAAAATTTAGCCAGGCAAAGTGGCATGCACTTGTAATCCCAGCTACTTGGAACGCTGAGGTGGGAGAATCACTTGAGTCCAGGAGGTTGAGGCTGCAGTGAGCCATGATTGCGCCACTGCAGTCCAGGAGGTTGAGGCTGCAGTGAGCCATGATTGCGCCACTGCAGTCCAGCCTGGGCAACAGAGACCCTGTCTCAAAATAAATAAATAAATAAATAAAATAAAAATAAAATCTTCTTGTATGCCTGATCTGTTACTGAATTATTCATGTACCTTCGGAGGCTCTAAAATTCTCCATTAATCAGGATTTCAAGAACATTATGATAATAGTTTAATATGAATATTAATAGGTTTTTCTCAGGAATTCCCTTTCACTATTTTGGTTACTTCTGTTTTAAGCATTTATAATATTTCAGGTTCATATTAATATTATTAATGATGAGTGTTATACTGAATATGTGAAAAAATAATGGATTCTTTTTAGAAAAACTTTAGTATAACCCTGTTATCTTGTGTGTCAAAAAGTCAAGAATGTAAAAACATTGGGTGATTCTGACTTTCCTAAAAGAAAAATTGTGGTATCTTAACATAAAAGTTTTGGAAATTTTGAAATGTAAAATGTCAGTAAGCATTGAATTAATAAGCCACTTGGCAAATAATACAGCTCTTATGTTGTACTTAATAAAAATTAAGCAGAAGGTTTCATGACTAATGAACACATCATTTTAACTACTTCAGGTCCTCTTCTATTTAAGTAGTTACAGAAAAGTGTTGTATATTTAAAGAACAGTTATTTTAAATTTACATTCTGTAAGAAGAAAAGTGGCTGAGGTTTATTTCTTTGAGCTGCCAGAACTCTTCCTTAATGTTTATGGTGCTTCATTAATTTAGTACGTGACCTTGTACCTGAGTATAGTTGAGTCAGCTGTGTGAAAATGTTGTGATTATTCTTTGATTAAAACTGAAATCTATAATTAGAAGCAAGATATTTTTATTTCCTTATATCAATATGTTCTGATATAATTATTTCTACCAGAATGAGATTTTTTTAAAACCAAATTAATAAATAGGAGGTTTTGGAAATCAGAAAGTACTTTAGAATTCAGCTGGTTCAGCCACTTCAGTTTATTGCTGATGATACTGAGGACCAAAGTGTGGAGAAATGAATTATCCAAGGTGACACATTTGGTCAACATATTTGGTCCAGTGCTTCTCGCCCTGTAATCCTTGTTATTCTCTCAAAACCAATCTAGGCTATTTAAAAGAGAGGGAGGTGGGAGAATGCCAAAGGAATAGGGTGAACATCCCCTTTTAGTGAACCTGCTAAGGTTAAGGGTTCACTTAATGGGTCTCCAGCATCTGTTCTTTAGACCAAATGCTTCTATGGTAGAGATATTCATGCTAATAAAATCAAATTTTGCTTTTTAGGTGAGAGCTACGTGTGTGCATCCAATGAACCATTTCGTAAAGTCGATTACACCAAAAATATTAATCCGAACTGGTCTGTGAACATCAAGGGTGGGACATCCCGAGCCCTGGCTGCTGCCTCCTCTGTGAAAAGTGAAGTAAAAGAGAGTAAAGATTTCATCAAACCCAAGTTAGTGACTGTGATTCGAAGTGGAGTGAAGCCTAGAAAAGCCGTGCGGATCCTTCTGAATAAAAAGACTGCTCATTCCTTTGAACAAGTCTTAACAGATATCACCGAAGCCATTAAACTAGACTCAGGAGTCGTCAAGAGGCTCTGCACCCTGGATGGAAAGCAGGTAAGATGCTTCTAGCTGCCAGCTCTCCATCTGACTTTTAAACTCCCTGTGCCGTGGTGGCTACATAGTCAACAATAGAAATTTAGTAGCCTGCTAGAAATCCTTCTAGGAGTCCTACTTGAGAAGTGTGTGTGTGTGTGTGTGTTTGTGTGTGTGTGTGTGTAAAATTAACCTTTTTTTGTGAAAAGTGTAAGTGACTCACAAGTGAGTATAGAGAAGTCTATCATATACTTCTATACTTCTTTTGATTATTGGAAGGAAAATGTAAATTTCTGAGGGAAAAGTTTAAGTTGAGGAGACATCCTGTGTTAAATGGCATGTCGTCTATTTATGAATAAGAACCACTGTTGATTCGTAAAGTCGTTATGGACTTGGGTATCACAGGAGTCAAAATTAAAAGTATTTAACATTCTTAGAAAAGCCTTTTCTTCCCCACTTATATATAATAGGGAAAATGTATTTCAAAAGACAGTACTTTTATAGGAATGTCCGTAAAAGTTTGATAGGGAGCAATGGAGGTAATTAGTCAGCATTTTTGAAAAATGAAAAATTGCACAGGAAAAAGCAATTTAAATTATGGCAACAATGTATCAGGGAATCTAAGGGACAAAAAAAGTTGGCATATTGCAAGAACACATGAATAGAGTTATATGTGTTGAATTTTGCTACAATCAGATTATCATTGCTAAAAAGCCTGGCTTCTGAAGTGTATTTCCCCCCAAATTCCATAAAGTTAAATTGTTTATATTTACATTGTAGTAAAATTATAGTTTCCAAAATTAAGTTTGTTTCTTTGTTCCATTTTGCCTCTTCCCTGTAACATACTTAATTTATTTTGAAGTGTTTGGCTCTTGAAGTGCTGAGAATGAATAATATAAAACACTAAGCAGTGTCTTTGGGAAAAACACAATCAAATTAGTCTCCAATTTTCTAAGACCAGATCTAGTTAGTACAGTGCTTGCTGAAACATTAACAATTTAAAAAAATATATGTTCTAAAGATTCCAGTAGATTATGGTAAAATTAGAATGACATTTCTGATTAATTAATGAGATACATGGTGCCTCACAGCCACCTGCCCCCAAACGTGTGTGAATGATGATAGACACTTTGTACAATTTAGTGAATAGCACAGTACAACACAAAACACCTTAAGATTTACTCTGCAGGTAAGTAAAAATAAATTAGGCCAAGGAAAAAGGTATTTGACAAATCAAATAGTTGATTATTGCTGGGCACAGGGAAGACACATATAGAGACAAATATTTAAGATACCTAACCAAAGAAAAACATCTAAACTCACCAATTTAGGGGGAAAAGGCATGTAAACAGTAAATACAGGTGTGATTTGAAAAATTAGAGCTCAAATTTGGAAATCTCCAAATGAATGACATTCAGGAAAAATATAGGTGAAATAAAAGAAGTTGTAGTCAGGTGTGGTGGTGCACTCCTGTAGTTCCAGCTACTTGGGAGGCTGAAGTGGGAGGATCCTTTGAATCCAGGAGTTTGGGGCTGCAGTGAGCTATGATTGTGTGACTGCACTCCAGCCTGAGTGCTGGTGACAAAAAAGACCACATCTCCTTAAAAAAAAAAAAAAAAAAGGAAATCAAGCATCTAAGTAAACTAATTGAAATAATAACCATTGAAATTTAAAGTTATTCACAAAATTATCCTTAAAAAGGCCCCAGACTATACATATAAAAATGTTAACCAAAGCACATGCAACTAAAAATCAACATTTCAAAACAATACAGTGTGATGAATAGGACTTATGCTGGTAATTAAAGGATGGCTTACTATTGAGAAACTTCTTTATTCGTGAGATCTATAGGATAAAGCATAATTGCACATATTCATAATCCTAAACAGATGTTGCAAAGGCATTTGATAAAATACTCCATATTCAGTTAAAGATTTAGTAATAAAAACAGGTGATTTTTAAAATTACACTGAAAAAAACAAATTTCTATCTGAAACAACAAGCCAATGTATTACAAAGTAAATAAACACTGGAAATATTTCTGTGACAGTCAGGTCCAAGATAAGGATGCCTGATGGCGCCAGTATTCAACATTCCTCTATACATTCTTTGATTTTTACTTATAGTTTACTAGAATTTCAGTAAGAATCTAAATGAGATTTTTTTAGGAGGAGTAGATGGGGAACCTAACAAAGTGATTTTTAAAGTTAATCTGGAAGAATAGGAAAATTTTGGAAATAATGATTAATGGGCTCTGATGCTATTGGATACTAAATCATCATTCTCATACCACAGCAAAAATAAATTCCAGGTGTGTTAGAAATATAGATGTCAAAATGAAACAAAAGAACTAAAAGTATGTCAATAATTATGTTGAAATGGGAACAGATTTTCTAAGCATAAGGTAATGGGAAAATCAGAAAGGGTAAGATTGAATGGACAACATAAAAATGAAAACTTTCTGGATGCCAAGCAAAGGTTTATATGCTTTAATATTGAGTTTAGTAATTTAATATGAAAAAGACAAATGCTACAATGAAAAAGATGAATAGAAGTCTAAACAATTTGAAAAGACAGAATTAGTGAACATTAAAAAATTGTTCAGTTTCACAAAAAGGTGAATTAAAGAAGTGAGATATTTTAATATTTAAAACTGACAAAGAAAATGTTCACTGTTTTTGAATATGCAGTGAATTGGTATTCTCAAATGGTGATGGAAGTATAAAATTCATAAACTTTATGAAAAGCAATTTGTTAATGTGTATAACTATACAGATGTTCTTACTATTTGAACTAGTAAATTAGCTTTTGGAATTTATCCTAAATGACCTGACATGCAAACATAATTACACAAAAAATTTCATCCCAGAATAAAAGCAAAAAGTTGAAATCAGTTTAAAAATCCCTAAAGTAGAAAATAGTTAAGTTATATTACCATGGAATTCATATGTACTGGCCATTGAAAATTATGGTTGGAGTAATATTTAAAGACATGAGAAAATGTTAAATGGAAAAAACAAGAAAAAAATTCCATGTAATATTTTCAGTTCTTTGTACAGTTAAATAAGTAGCAGCAGAAGTATTTTTTAAAGCTAATTCAGAAGGAAACAAGATTATACTTGCCATCAGAAATTGAATATTTGCTGTTCTGATATCCATTACTACTTCCTAATGTCTGCTCAAAAACAAAAACTCAAGCACTGAGAAAAAAAAGACTGATCTCAGTCAGATTTTAGAAATTCAAACACGAGTTAATTATTTTTTCGTGTGCCAAAAAAAGATCTTTTAAGACTTTCGAGTAAAATATTTCCTTGGAAAAATTAGATTTAATTTTTGATAAACACAACATTGGATATTGCATTTTCAGTGAACTGGGTATCCTTGAAAGCTATCATTTTCTTGGTGCTGAGTCCATGTTGTACTATATAGGTGAACTTGCTAATCCTCAAAACTTCAAGTCTGTTTTTGGTTGATATAAGTATAAAGATAACATGAAATCTGCAAACCTTTAAATGAGCAGTGCTCAATTTGATCTTTTTATAATAAAAAAAATTTCCATGGGTATGCACACTTGATCTTGGCCAAAAGGCCAAGAAGCAATTCTACAGGTATGTAAAACTATCAGCGTTCTGAGAATTCTCAAGGAAAGGACAGCTTTCCTTAGATGAAGAGAAAGGAATGAGAAAGGAACTAAGATCTGTTGATAAGTTGTCCATGCACAAAATTGTAAACTATCTGCCTGAATTTTGTTTTTTGCTGGTTACTTCCTACCCAGATTGGTTGTTTTCATTTAATATTTTCCTGATCGTCAACGCAAGGATAGAAATTAAATAACTTTTAGGCAATTCACCATGAACAGTCACTGACTCCGTTGTGACACCTGTGTGAGAGTTTTAAGGGGCTGGTTATCCTTTGAGTTGGAAAGCATTCCTGATTGAAGACATGATGATGTGTCATCTGCCAGTAGCATTTATGTGGCTAAAACAGTGTCCCTTGAATCTTTTCTTCCCTCAAAATGGATGAACACATGTTACTGCTAGCAATGACTCCATTTACAAGGTCTGACTTGGTTATTAAAACTGATTAAATTTTATGTCTGTTTATAAAATCACTTCAAATAAAATCGTATTTAGGATTTTGTCCATATTCTTGGGTTTTCTTTAGAGCAGTGATTCTCAACCAGGGACGTTTTTGTCCCTAGGGCAGGTATGGCATGGTCTAAAGTCATTTTTTTGATTGTTGAAGCTGGGGTTGGGGATTCCACTGGCATCTGGTGGGTAGAAGCCGGGGATGGTGCCCATCATCCTACGATGCGCAGGACAGCCACAACATCATCCTTTCTTGTCCATGATATTAACAGTGCTGAGATTCAGAAATCCTGGTGTAGAGTAAGTGAGCTGATTCAAAAGGAAGTGCTGCTTGTTTGAATAAGTATTAACTTTGTTATTAGGCCATATGCTAAGCTTTATTTCAGAATTTATAGATGTCCTGATAGTCTCTCTGTCCGTTTCTTACCTTTTCATGTGATTGATGCAAGATTGTTAGAATGTCACGGTTTGTAGGGTCCTTTTTTTTTTTTTTTTTTTGAGACAGAATCTTACTCTGTCACCCAGGCTGAAGGGCAATGGCAGTCTTGGCTTACTGCAGCTTTGACCTCCTGGTCTCAAGTGATACTCCCATTTCAGCCTCCTGAGTAGCTGGGACTACAGGCACATGACACCATGCCTGGCTAATTTTTGTGTTTTTGTAGAAATGGGGTTTCCCTGTGTTTCCCAGGCTGATCTTGAGCTCCTGGGCTCAAGGGATCCACTTACCTTGGCCTCTGAAAGTGCTGGGACTACAGTCATGAGATACTGCACGCCCAGCCAGTTTGTAATCTTTATTGTCGTAGATTTAAATCTATTTGTTTTCATGGTGTGAGGCTGATCTATGACTGAGTAGCACAGCTTTGCAGGGGATTAAAGACATCCCAAATGGTTTTACTGAGAATTGAAAGTGAAGTGTAAGGCTAGCTGGGCATGGTGATGCTCGCCTGTAGTCCCAGCTATTAGGGAGGCTGAGGCAGGAGGATTACTTGAGCTCCAGTGTTCGAGGCTGCAGTGAGCTGTTGTTGCACCACTGCATGCCAGCCTTGGGGACAGAGTGAGATCCTGACTCAAAAAAGAGAATGAACAAAGGCCGGGCACGGTGGCTCAAGCCTGTAATCCCAGCACTTTGGGAGGCCGAGACGGGTGGATCACAAGGTCAGGAGTTCAGGACCAGCCTGGCCAATATGGTGAAGCCCCGTCTCTACTAAAAATACAAAAAAATTAGCCAGGCGTGGTGGCACATGCCTGTAATCCCAGCTACTTGGGAGGCTGAGGCAGGAGAATCGCTTGAACCCAGGAGGTGGAGGTTGCAGTGAGCCAAGATTGCGCCACTGCACTCCAGCCTGGGCGATAGAGCGAGACTCCATTAAAAAAAAAAAAAAAATGAATATGAAGTGTGAGGAATCATTTAATCTCGTGAGTTTTCAAGTACTGTACTTAATACTTAAAAGTGGTATCATGGTTACTGATTTTCTAAAAACATAATATATAACATATGTTTATAGATGTGATGACCAGAAAACATGATCTGTAAAGAGAAGTCATGGTTATTCTCTACTTAAGTAATTTTATTTTAACTTGCAATTAATTTTGATTAAATGCTTCACTTAAATGCTTTTAAAAATAAAACCTTCTTGCACTTTTGAGTTAAAGGGATTGTATAGGAAAACAAATTTACTTTTTAAATTTTTTGAAAGAGTGACATTCTCATAATAAAATACAGCAGGGAGAATTTTTAAAAATGCCTTTATTCTGTTAAGAGATTAAAAGGTTCAAATATAGCTTTTGTCCACATGTCTAAAAAAAAAAAAAAAAATCTAGCTTTTAGCTTTCCCAGAAACAGCAGTTTTAACATAAAAGAAACGTATTTTGTGGAATTTTGGAACAAGTTGATTCTTGTCATGGGCAAAGGCAAAACAGAATCAGAAATTGCTTGCAGTTGATTCTTTATGGGTAAAATACTTCCAGACTTTGGGACCACTGCCAGCCTTAGGATGCTCACATGCAGCAGGTCCTCTTTGGGGAACATGGCAACTCCTTGGAGTGCCTGCTCTTATCAGCCATCTTAAAGTTTATGAAGGTTCCCATCTTCACTTTTAAAAACTTTAGCTATTTTGTGGATACCATAACATAAATAGTATTTATTTTGTACTTTAGCTTTCTGGAATCACATTTTCTAGTGAAGATTCATTTTTTTGAATCACCTAACCATATTTAGATAAAGCAATCTCTTCTCAAAAGTTGCTACATAAAACTCAAATTGTTGATAAGTATTCACAAACATTTTCTACAATTTATTTAACTTTGTTATAATTTTTCCTTAAAGTAGATAAGGACAGACTTTGGTTTTAATTCTCACACTGCTCCCAATGCATGCAGTTCCTTTTTTTTTTTTTTTTTGGGATGTAGTCTAGCTCTGTCGCCAGGCTGGAGTGCAGTGGCGTGATCTTGGCTCACTGCAGTCTCCGCCCCCTGGTTCAAGCGATTCTCCTGCCTCAGCCTCCCGAGTAGCTGAGATTACAGGCACGTGCAAGCACACCCAGCTAATTTTTTTTTTTCTTTGTATTTTTAGTGGAGACGGGGTTTCACCATGTTGGCCAGGATAGTCTCGATCTCCTGACATCGTGGTCCACCTGCCTCGGCCTCCCAAAGTGATGGGATTTCAGACGTGTAATAACTTTAGGCAATTCAGTAACTTTTAGGCAATTCGCCATGAACAGTCACTGACTCCATCGTGACATCTGTGTGAGAGTTTTAAGGGGCTGGTTTATGAAGTTTGTGAAGGTTCCCACTGTGCCCGGCCACATTTCCTTTTGCAGATGATAGAAATCTAGACAACTGAGTTTTGTCTTACTGGATACATTCGCACCTGCAAAATGTGTAGCCCTGGTCTCCCTCAAGTAATGGAAAATTTATCTCAACCAAGAATTAACAGACTAAGAGCAACTGGTAGGATGTTTCTGTTCAGCAGGAAATACAAGTATAGAAAGGTAGGAAAAATGTTATTTTTTTCTTTGATTCCTGATCTAAAGTGACTTACCTTAAAACAAAAGGGGGATGGAGGTAGGGCTTAAATCTTTGCTTCTGATGAACCCCTTTTGAAAGAGTAATCTAAAAAGTGTGAAGAAAGAAGGAAATGTTTAGTTATCCCTCTTTAAGCTTGCATTTTGCCATTTTGATGTCCATTGTAAAGCAATTTCCCTTGACCTTAAATATTTTCTCCTTTTTAATGGAGGACTGGAGGAAAACACTAAAATCCTGTCAGTTGCAAATTAGAAGAGAGATTTAGAAGACACAATTTCAGCTCCAACAAATTATGCAAGGTAAAGTGTAGGTGGGATAAAAATGAAATCACTGCAAACTCTTTTGTTTCCTTAATTATTCCTTTGATGTCTAAGGGGAGTAATGCATGCAGCATAAAGATAGTGTTAAAATTAGTTATTAAGCTGAAATTTTATGCACTACCAAATTTTGTTATAAAATGTATTTTTCTTGGATTATAGTAATGGTTATCACAATATTTTGTTACAGATGTATTTGACAATGTGTAGAGTAATAGCTAACCGCTTAATTAGGTAATAGATAACAACTCATAGCTTACTATGCCAGACATTATGTTCATGCTTTATTTTTTTAATATATGCCTTTTTGAATTTCAGTAGCTTTTAGGACACAGTGGTTTTTGGTTACGTGGATGAATTGTATGGTGGTGAAGTCTGAGAGTTTATTGCACCTATCTCCTGAGTAGTGTCCATTGTACCCAACATGTAGTTTTTTATCCCCTACCCACTTCCACCCTCCCCGCTTCTGAGTCTCCAAAGTCCTTTTTACCATCCTGTAAGCTTTTGTGTACCCATAGCTTAGTTCCCCCTTTTAAGTGAGAACATACAGTATTTGGTTTTCTATTCCTGAGTTACTGCAGGTAGAATAATGGCCTTTAGCTCTGTCCAGGTTACTGCAAAATATATTATTTCAGTCTTTTTTATAGCTGAGTAGTATTCCATGGTATATGTATACCATGTTTTCTTTATCCACTCATTGGTTAATGGGCACTTAGATTGGTTCCATGTCTTTGCAGTTGTGAATTGTGCTATGATAAACATATGCATGCAGTGTCTTTTTGATATAATGACTTCTTTTCCTGTGTGTACATACCCAGTAGTGAGGTTGTTGGATCAATTGGTAGATCTACTTTTAATTCTTTAAGAAGGCTTTGTACTGTTTTCCATAGAGGTTGTACTAATTTGCATTCCTACCAGCATTGTATAAGTGTTCCCCTTTCACCACATCCACATTAGCATCTGTTGTTTTTTGACTTTTTAATAATGGCCATTCTGGTAGGGGTAAGTTGGTAGGTATGTCATTGTGGTTTTAATTTGCTTTTCCTGGATGATTAATGATGTGGAACATATTTTAGTATTTTTGTTGGCCGTTTGTATATCTTCTTTTAAAAAATACCTATTTATGTCATTTGCCCACTTATTGATGGGGTTATTTGTTTTTCTCACTGATTTGAGTTCCTTGTAGATTCTGGGTATTGGTCCTTTGTTGGATGCATAGTTTGCAAATATTTTCTCCTGTTGTGCAGGTTGCCTGTTTACTCTGATAATTCCTTTTGCTGTGCAGAAACTTCTTAGTTTAATTAGGTCTCATTTCATTTATTTTTGTTTTGGTTACATTTGCTTTTGGGGTCTTAGTCACAAATTATTTACCTAGGCCAGTGTTTTTCCTAGGTTTCCTTCTAGAATTTTTATGGCTTCCGGTCTTAGATTTAAGTCTTTGATCCATCTTGAGTTGATTTTTGTATATGATGAGGGATAGGGAATCCAGTTTCATTCTTATACATGTGGTTATCCAGTCTTCCCAGCACCACTTACTGAATAGGGTTTCCTTTCCCCAGTGTATGCTTTTGTCTGCTTTGTCAAAGATCAATTGGTTCTAAGAATTTTAATTTCTCTCTAGATTCCGTATTCTGTTCTGTTGATCTGTGTATGATTATACCAGTACCATCCTGATTTGCTAACTGTAGCCTTATAGTATAATCTGAAGTCAGGTTATGTGATGCCTCCAGATTTGTTCTTTTTGCTTAGGATTGCTTACTTGGGTTCTTTTTTGGTTCTGTATGAATTTTAGGATTCTTTTTTCTAATTCTGTGAAAAAATGATGTTGGTATTTTGATAAGAATTGCATTGAATTTGTAGATTGCTTTGGGCATATGATCATTTTCATAATATTCTTCCAATCCATGAGCATGGTATGTTTTTCCATTTGTTGTGTCATCTTAGATTTCTTTCAGCAGTGTATTGTAGTTCTCCTTCTAGAGATCGCTCATCTCCTTGGTTAAGCATATTCCTAGGTATTTTTTTATTTTTTGCAGCTATTGTATAAAGGATTGAATTCTTGATTTGATTCTCAGCTTGGTCATTGTTGATATATAACAGTGCCACTGATTTGTGCACTTTGTAACCTGAGACTTTATTTACCAAATTTAGGAGTCAGAGAAATCCTTAGAATTGTCTAGGTATATGATAATATCATCAGCAAACTTAGATAGTTTGACTTCCTGTTTTCCAGTTTGGATGCCCTTTCTTTCTTTTGCCTTATCGCTCTGGCTAGGACTTCCAGTAACTGTATTGAATGGAAGTGGTAAAAGTGGGCATTGTTGTCCTGTTCCAGTTCTTAGGGGTAATGCTTTAAACTTTTCTCCATTCAGTATAATGTTGGCTGTGGGTTTGTCTGATAATGGCTTTTATTATTTTGAGATATGTTCCGTCTGTGTCTAGTTTGTTGAAGGTTTTCTTTTTTTTTTCTAAATCATAAAAGGATGCTGGCTTTTATTGAATGCTTTTTCTGCATTGATTGAGATGCTCATATTGTTTTTTTAAAATTCTGTTTATGTGATGTATCTCATTTATTGACTTGTATTTATTAAATTATCCATGCATGCCGGGGATGAAACCCACTTGACTGTGGTGAATCAACTTTTTTTTTTTCTTCCCCCAAACAGAGTCTTGTTCTGTCGTCCAGGCTGGAGTGCAGTGGTGTGATGTTAGCTCAGTGCAACCACTGCCTCCTGGGTTCAAGAGATTCTCATGCCTCAGCCTCCCGAGTAGCTGGAATTATAGGCGCATGCCACTATACCTGGGTAATTTTTGTATTTTTAGTAGAGACAGAGTTTTGTCATGTTGGTCAGACTGGTCTCTAATTCCTGACCTCAGGTGATCTGCTCGCTTCGGCCTCCCAAAGGGCTGGGAATTACAGGTGTGAGCCACTGTGCCCAGCCATAATTATCTTTTTGATGTATTGTTGGATTCAGTTTGTTAGTATTTCGTTGAGGATTTTTGCATCTATGTTCATCAGAGATATTGGTCTGTAGTTTTCCTTTTTGTTATGTCCTTTTCTAGTTTGGGTTTCAGGGTAGTACTGGGTTAATAGAATGAGTTAGGGTGGATTCCCTCTTTCTCGGTGTTTCAGAATAGTTTCAATAGGATTTGTACCAATTCCTCTTTGAATGATAGAATTTGGCTGTGAATCTGGCCCTAGGCTTTTTTTTTTTTCTTTTTTGGCAGTTTTTGTATTGTTGATTCAATGTCACTACTAGTTACTGGTCTGTTCAGGATTTATATTTCTTTCTGATTCAAGCTAGTAGGGTTGTATGTTTCCAGGAATTTGTGCATTTCCTCTAGATTTCCACGTTTGTATGCATAGAGATGTTCATAGTAGTCTTGAATGATCATTTTTATTTTTGTTGTGTCCGTTGTAATGTTTCTATTTTCATTTCAAATTGAGTGTATTATTGGTTAATCTAGCTAATGGTTAATTTTTGTTTATCTTTTCAAAGAAATAACCTTTTTAAATTGATCTTTTGCATTGTCTTTTTTATATCAATTTCATTTAGTTTTGCTCTGATCTTTATTGTCTATTTTCTTCGGCCAGTATTTGGTTTAGTTCTCACGTCTCTAGTTCCTTGAGGTGTGACATTAGGTTGTCAATTTGTGATCTTTCAGATTTTTTGATATGAGCATTTAGCTCTGTAAACTTTCCACTTAGCACTGCTTTTGCTGTATCCCAGAGGTTTTGACAACTTGTGTCACTATTATTCATTTCAAAGAATTTTTAAATTTCCATTTTGATTTCAGTGTTAACTCAAAAATTGTTCAAGAGAAGATTGTTTAATATCTGTGTATTTGTATAGTTTTGAGGGTTCCTTTTGTAGTTAGTTTTATTCCATTGTGGTCTGAGAAGATACTTGAAGTAATTTTGATTTTTTAAAAATGTATTAAGATTTGTTTGGTGGCCTATCATATGGTCTATATATCTTGGAGAATGTTCCATGTACTTATTAGAAGAATGTATATTCTGTAGTCATTGGGTAGAATGTTCTGTAAATATCTGTTAGGTCCGTATGTTCTAGAGTGTAGTTTAAGTCCACGTCTCCTTGTTGACTTTCTGCCTTGATGACCTGTCTAGTGTTGTCAGTGGAGTGTTGCATTCCCCCACTGTTGTGTTGCTATCTCTTTTCTTAGGTCTAGTAGTAACTTTTATGAATCTGGGAGCTCCAGAGTCAGGTGCATATATATTTAGGATTGTAATATCTTCCTGTTAGAGTGATCCTTTCATCATTAATGAACTTCTTTGTCTTTTATTTTTACCGTTGTTGCTTTAAAGTCTGATTTGTCTGATACAACAATAGCTACTCCTGTTTGCTTTTGGTTTTTATTTGTGTGGAATATATTTTTCTACCCCTTTACCTTTATAAGAATCCTTACGTGTTAGATTAGTCTCTTGAAAACAGCAGGTATTTGGTTTGTGAATTAAAAAAAAAAAAATTCCACTCTGCGAATCTGTATCTTTTAGGTAGTGTGTTTATACCATTTACATTCAATGTTAATACTGAGAATGTAAGGTACTGTTCCTGTCATCATGTTGATTATTACTTAGATACTTTTATTAATCGTGGTATTTTTTATAGGCCCTGTGAGTTTTATGCTGTCAAGAGGCTCTATTATGGGGCATGTTGACCGTTTGTTTCAAGATTTAGAACTTCTTTTAGCATGTCTTGTGGGGCTGGTCGGGTAGTAACAGTTCCATAGCATTTGCTTGTCTGAAAAAGACTTTATTTTGCCTTCATTTATGACACTTAGTTTTGCTGGATTCAAAATTCTTGGCTGACAGCTATTCTGTTTAGGGAGGCTAAAAATAAGACCCCACTCCCTTTTGGCTTATAAAGTTTCTGCTGAGAAGTCTTCTATTAGTCTGATAGGTTTTCCTATATAGGTTACCTGATGCTTTTGTCTCACTGCTCTTAGAATTCATTTATTTGTGTTGACTTTAGATAGTGTGATGACTATATGCCTTGGTAATGTTCTTTTTGCGATGAGTCCCCCAGGAGTTCTTTGAGCTTCTTGTATTTGGAGATCTAAATCTCTAGCAAGACCAGGGAAGTTTTCCTTAATTATTCCTTCAAATAAGTTTTCCAACCTTTTTGCTTTCTCTTCTCCCTCAGGTATACCAATGGTTCTTAAGTTTGGCCAAATAATCCTGTATTTTCTGGAGGCGTTGTTCATTTCTTTTAATTATTTCTTTCTGGTTGGGTTAATTTGAAAGGCTTGTTTCTGAGTTCTGAAATTATTCTACTTTATTTAGTCTGTTAAAGGTTTCTATTGCATTTTGTAATTCCCTAAATGTGTTTTTCATTTCCAGAAGTCCTGATTGGCTTTCTTGAAAATAGCTGTCTCTTTACAAAATTTGTCATTCTCATCGTAAGTGGTTTTAAAATTTTCTTTATGTTGGTTTTTGCCTTTCTCTTTTATCTCCTTGTGTAGCTAATAACCTTTTGAATTCTTTATCTAGTATTTTCAAAGATTTTATCTTGTTTTGGAGCCATTGCTGAAGAGCTAGTGTGATCTTTTGGTGCCATTATAGAACCCTGTTTTGTTGCCAGAATTATTTTTCTGGTTCCTTTTCATTTGGGTAGACTAATTTTTCTTGAATTTATTTTTGTTTCAGTTGTTTGTTTTTGTGGGTTTTCTTTCCCTTGAGAATGTGTCTTTAATGTTTATTGTAGCCTGACTTGGTTGGCTCTTGGTTCTTTCAGGGATGAAGACACTGTATGAGTTATTTGGTTATAGAGAGTCTTTGTATGATGGCTTTCTCAGGTGGTTGTATTAGCAATGTGCTTGGTGTGTGAGCAGGTTGATTGCTGTGGGATTGAAATGGCAGAGGTCTCTTGAAGCTTATCTCATTCCCTAGTGGTGTACAGTTTTTAATTAATTTATTTTCCGCAGTATTTTATTTACTCAGTTGAACAGTTCAGACTTCAGGCCAATAGGGGAGGTATCCATGGCTAAAAACCGGTCATGGCTAAAACGGGTGGGTCAATGTAATATCCAGTGGTGATGGGTAAATGTAATATCCAGTGGTGAGCAGAGGTCCCAACCTTGATGGAGGTGGCCAGGGGAGCTCTTGGTGAAACTGTTGAAATCTTTTCAAGGGGAAGGGCGGGAGCCACCTCTGCTTCCCTGCGACACCAGCAGGAATGTAACTTCCCAGTTGCATTCCTGACCCAGTGTTCAGCTGTTCAGATCAGACAGACACCTCTTTTCATCTGCAGGCATGTTGCTGTTCTATGTAGAGAGAAATTGTGACTTTATACCTCGTGCAAGCCTGAACCTGGAGGGCACTCCTCCTGTGGGGATGCAGTCACCCTGAAGTGTTCCAGAAGGGCTGTCTACAGGTGTATGTACCCATGCTGAGCTCCCATGGGAGAAGCCCCTGCTGTGTCTTCAGTAGTAGCTGAGGGGGAGAAGAAGCACTCCCTTCTCCAAGGTCCTTCACAAGCACCAGGGCTTCCTGGCTATTGGGGTAGAGCTGCAGACTTTCCCTGCTGAGCCCAGCGCTGCGCCTATGCCTCTGCTGAGAGAAACTTCCCACAGGTGGAAAGTTCAGGGACTCGGCCTGTGTCTGGATTCTTTTGTCCCATGTGATGTTCCCTTCCCCTAGAAGTAGGAGTCCCTGAGGATCAGACCACTATGAATGCTGCTGCTCCTCTAGGTCTAGCTACCCAGTGGATACTCCAGGCTGGCGCTAGGGAATGTCTGCAAGGGATCCAGTGATGTGACCGGTCCTCAAGTCTCCCAGCAGCAGGTACCAGCACCAGTGCTGATAGAGGTGGCAGGGGAGTGACGTAGACTTTGAGATTCCTTGGTTATAAATAGCCTTAGTGTGTTGGCTTTCTCAAATGCCAGATTGTGTAGTAATGAACTGGTTATGTGGACAGAGTCAGGGCGTGTTGGTTAGCTAGGGTGATCAAGGCCATGGTGATAGGTGAGGTTACACACACGTTTTTCCCTTCCTGGATTCTGTGTTCTTCTACCTGGCGATGCTGTAATGTATTGGCTATGTTGGTTGACTCCTAGAGTGCAAAAGAGTGCCAGCTGTGGTGGTGGTGGTGGTGGTGGTGGTGGGATTTGTGTTTGCCATATGTTACCCAGGGGAGATACTCTGGTGTCGCAGGTGATGAGCAGTGCCATACGGCTTCCAAAAGTTTCTGTCCTTTGTGTTAAGCTACCAGGGTGGGTGGAGGGGCAATGCCAGGTTAGGGACTGGTTAAGGCGGGACTGCACTCTGGTTTTTCATGTGCAGTTGCAAGCAGTGGCCCCAGTGGGGATCAGGGGTCAGTTCTCTGGCCACTGGGGTAATGGTCCAGGGAAGAGTGCAGCTGCCTCTGCTGTACAGAAGAATCTGCCTGGGGAATGGGGAATAGCAGACGGCAGTAATTCCCACCAGCTCCCACGCACTTGGCAAGGCAGGTCTCTTGTAGGCAGTGTTCCACTAGCAGCAGCTAGCTAAGTTCCAGGCAATCTGTGCTCAGAACTCAAAAATGCCTCAGGCCATAAACCTTCCTTGAGAAGAGAGAAACCAGGGCTTTCAGGCTATGCCCCTCTTGGTCTGCCCCTGAAGCAGGGGTGCCCAGCTCCTGTGCTCATGACTGCAGCACACTTCCCACTCACCCCTTGGTTCTGGCTAGAGAGGTTCATCCCCACTTGAGATTATATTGCAGATCTCAGTTAGGAGCTTCTCTCAACCTGTGACTGCTGTCTGAGTTATCTGGCCGACTTCTGCAAGATCCCCTGTGAAGTGGGATCAGGAATGGCTTCCCTCCGTCCCTGCTGGAGTCTGGGAATGCATGTAAAGTCCGTCCTGATGCCACTCCTTCTCATATATTCCCCACTGCTCAGTAAACCAGCTCCAGCACTGGGTGGGGCTAAGGGCAAAGGCCCTCCCCTGTGGTCTGGATTGCCGAGTTCCCCAGTGTGAGGTGTCATGGTGGCCATCTCTTCTTCTCGCATACCCTGGGGACTTACAGTTTTCCACCAGGCTCACAGTATAGGCTGCAGCCCACTGCTTTTGTCAGAGGGTCTGTGGTTTCTTTCAGTTTTCCTGTTAAGTTCCTCTGTTGCTTCTTAGAAAAAAGTTCACAGCATGAATCAACACACACTATTTTGTCTTTTCAAGTGATAGAGGCCTGCAAACAATCCACCATCTTGGAAAAATTGTATATTCATATCCTCCACTGATCCTTACAACTTTGAGAGTTGGGTACTATAATTCCCATTTTACAGTGGGGAAATTGAGGCAAAAATAATCAAGTACCTATTCAGAATTACACAACTGGTGATGGAGCTAGGATTCATCCCCAGGAAGTGTGATTCTGGACCCTACAGTCTTCATGGCTGTCCTGTAAGCCCCCATGCTCAGGCTCTGGGAGAGGCTTCAATGGTAATGATGAGGGACAGGTCAAATAAGTTAATCAGGTGATTTCAAAAAAAAATTGTTGTAGGTTTTAGAGTGATGCAGTTTCACTTGGTGTTTACCAGATAAAAACCTGGGTAGTAAGTTGTGTTGCAAAATTATACTTTTGAGTAGGATCTGAAAAATGAAAAAGTAGATTAAAGAGTGGTTAGTGCTAGACAAAAAGATGACCCTTATTTTATAGATTTAATTTTTAAAATTAGGGAATATGATGCTTCAGAAAATTTAGAAAATACAGAAAAAAATCTTTCAATTTTAATGCTATATTTTTATAATTTACTATTCCTATACATATTTTCATATACAGTATACATGTTTTTGTTTCTTTTTTACAGAGAAAAATACTCAAGTATGTTTGCATTAGAAAAATTTAAACAATTCAGAAATACAAAAACTGAGAGTCTGTTCACATCTGCCTTTCTTTCCTGATCCCACTCTACTTCTTAAAGGGCATCAATAATAACAATTTTGTTGGCCAGGCACAGTGGCTCATACCTGTAATCCCAGCAGTTTGGGAGGCCAAGGTGGGCCTCCTGGCCAGGCTGGTCATGAACTCCTGATCACTTGAGGTCAGGAGTTAGAGACCAACCTGGCCAACATGGGAACACCATCTCTACTAAAAATACAAAAATTAGCTGGGCATGGCAGTGTGCACCTGTAATCTCAGCTACTCAGGAGGCTGAGCCTGGAGAATCACTTGAACCCAGGAAGTGGAGGTTGCAGTGAGCTGAGATCACGCCACTGCACTCCAGCCTTGACAACAGAGTTGAGTGAGGCTCTGTCTCAAAATAACAACAATAGTAATAACAATAGTTGTGTTAATGCAGTTACATACATTCGTGCACATACTTTTTAAACAGCACAGTTTTTCCATGTGATCATGTATCCTGGTGTTCTTATTGTACTCTTCCGTGTCGTTATGTCATCTTCATATTGCATACCTGAATGACTGAATAATGTTAAATTGGGTAGATATACCAGGATTTATTCAGTCTATCTGTGGATGTTAGGGGTGTTTTTAGTTTTTCCTTCTTTTATCTTCGGAGCAACTTATTGTCCATAGATTTCAACATGCTTTAGATCATTTTCTTTCCTTGGGATAGATTCCTAGATGTGGGTTACTTGAAGAGACTCTTAAGCATTTTGTGATTTGAGAGGTACTATCAAAGCTGTAGACAAAAAGTTGTTCCAGTTGGCAAAGTCATGGATATATGCCCCAGTATTTCCAAACCTGGGAAAGGCTTACAAATGGATTAGATATGAAGCCAGGCACAGTGCACACACTTCATTTGTTTTATGGAATAATACATAGTCTATGAAATTCCTATTGTGTAAATTGAGGCCTGCATTCCTCTTACCACCTCCACTTCTGCTACTTTCTGTTCTAGAAACTACTTAAATGAAAAGAGAAAAGCTAGTTGACTAGCATGTTGATTTTATGCCCAAAGCAAATACAGACCGACGGACTCATCCTGAAAATATTTAGCAGGGAAAAAAAAAAACAAATTTTTTTCTTAGTGAGTAGCCCACATTATGATACTTTGTCACCTTAATCTTGAACTAAAAGACCTACCGTTTCATTAAATGTTTGCCTTATAACATTTACCTCTATGCCAAAAGCCCTAAAAGTGTGGTATGTAGTGAATTCAGCTGACTTTTTGCTTTGTGACATTTACTCAGAATTGAGTTATAGATGCCTTGAAAAGTTAATTAATGCTTTTGGTCATGGCTAACTTCTGAATTTGTTTTGTTGTTTTTGTATCTTATTATGAATGCCTGCTGATAGCAATTTATACCAGTATGTGTCATATGTAATATTACTTTATAAATTTTATTAGATTTAATGAAAGGGTCATTTATTCATCATGCCTTATGAAAACAAGGACAGCTGCAAAGTCAATATAGTATTTTAGGATGTATAACCGATACAGGAAAATATTTAGTCCAGCTTTCTAATTTTGTAAATGAGAAGTGTTTGGGGACTCACAATAGATTTGAGAGCCTATGATAAACTGTGGTTCTTGTCTTCCATGTAAAACCCCTAAGTCAAAATTTTGTATGTGATCAGCTAGTTTGTGGGTCGCTGTGCAGTTTAAGAAGCACTGCTGTGGCTTGTTTTACTCTGTTCTGTTTAGTTGGAGGAAATGCTTACTTTCAGCCTTATTGTCATTGATTTCTCTGGAGAGAAAAGGCTAGGCTTAACTATGTGCATCTAATTGAATCTAAGTTAAAAATTGCTTGTTGGAGAAAAATAGTGCTGCAGTCCATACAAGCATACTTCGAAGATATGGCAGGTTTGGTGCCACACCACTGCAATGAAGTTAATGACACAATAAAGTGAATTAAAATAAAATGAATTTTGTAATAAAGTACATCACACAAAATGTTTGGCTTCCTAGCACAGATAAGTTATGTTGAGCTATACTGTAGCCTGTTAAGTGTGCAGTAGCATTATGTCAAACAATGTACCTACCTTAATTTAAAAAGGTTGACTGCAGGCCGGGCACCGTGGCTCATGCCTGTAATCCCAACACTTTGAGAGGCCGAGGCAGGCGGATAACCTGAGGTCAGGAGTTCGAGACCAGCCTGGCCAATATGGTGAAACCCTGTCTCTACTAAAAATACAAAAAAATTAGCTAGGCATAGCAGCAGGTGCCTTTAATCCCAGCTACTTGGGAGGCTGAGGCCCGAGAATTGCTTATACCCAGGAGGCAGAGGTTTCGGTGAACTGAGACTGCGCCATTGCACTCCAGTCTAGGCAACAAGAGTGAAACTTTGTCAAAAAAAACACACACACACACACACACACACACAAAACTAACGATCATCTAAGCCTTCAAGTCATAATCTTTTTGCTGGTATAGGGTCTTGCCTTGATGTTGGTGGCTGCTGATTGATCAGGGTGATGGTTGCTGAAGGTGGGGGTGGCTATGGCGGTTTCTTAAAATAACACAAGAATGAAGTTTACCTCTTCCTTTCATGGAAGATTTCTGTGTATGTGTGATATGCTATTTGATAGCATTTTAGCCACAGTAGAACTTCTTTCAAAATTTTGTCAATCCTCCCAAGTCCTTCTGCTGCTTTGTCAACTAAGTTTATGGAATATTCTAAATCCTTTGTTGTCATTTCAACAATGTTCATGGCATCTACACCAGGAGTAGATTCGACCTCAAAAAACCACTTTCTTTGCTCATCCATTAGAAGCGACTCCTATTCTGTTGAAGTTTTATCATGAGATTGCAGTAATTCAATCATATATTTAGGCTCCACTTCTAATTCTAGTTCTCTTGCTATTTCCACCACATCTACAACGACTTCTTTTGCTGAAGTATTAAGCCCCTCAGTCATTCATGAGGGTTGGTGTCAACTTCTTCCAAACACCTGTTGATGTTAATATGTCGTTGACCTCTTCCCATGAATCATAAATGTTCTTCATGGTATCTAGAATGGTTTCCGGAAGGTTTTCCATTTACTTAGCCTGAATCCATCAGAGGAATCACTATGGCAAGTACAGCCTTACAAAATGTATTTCTTACATCAGACTTGAAAGTTGAAATGACTTCTTGATCCGGGAGCTGCAGAATGGATGTTGAGCTAGCAGGCATGAACACAACATGGATCTTGCTGTACATCTGCATTAGAGCTCTTAGATAACCAGGTGCAGTGTCAAAGAGCAGTAGTATTTTGAAATGAATTTTTTTTCCAGTAGGTCTCAACAGTGTGCTTAAAATATTCAGTAAACCATGCTGCAAATAGATGCACTGTAATCCAGACTTTGTTGTTCCATTTGTAGAGCTCAGGCAGAGTAGATTTACTATAATTCTTAAAGGCCTTAGGATTTGGGGAATGGTAAATGAGCATTGGCTTCTTTTACTCTATTTGATAGCATTTTAGCCACAGTAGAACTTCTTTCAAAATTTGTCAGTCCTCCCGAGTCCTGCTGCTGCTTTATCAACTAAGTTTATGGAATATTCTAAATCCTTTGTTGTCATTTCAACAATAGAGTATATACTCTATTACTAGGTATATACCCAAAGGATTATAAATCATTCTACTATAAAAACACATGCACACCTGTGTTTATTGCAGCACTATTCACAATAACAAAGACTTGGAAGCAATCTAAATGCTCATCAGTGATAGACTGGATAAAGAAAATGCACACATACACTGTGGAATACTATACATCCATAAAAAGGAATGAGTTCATGTCCTTTGCAAGGACATGGATGAAGCTGGAAACCATCATTCTCAGCAAACTAACACAGGAACAGAAAACTAAACACCACATGTTCTCACTTGTAAGTGGGAGTTGAACAATAAGAACACATGGACACAGGGAGGGGAACATCACACACCAGGGCCTGTCAGTGGTTGGGGGGCTAGGGGAGGGATAGCATTAGGAGAAATACCTAATGTAGATGATGGGTTGATGGGTGCAGCAAACCACCATGGTATGTGTATACCTATGTAACAAACCTGCACATTCTGTACGTGTATCCCAGAACTTAAAGTATAATAAAAAAAATTGGTTGTTTAATGTATCCACCTCCATCGGTTGTCTTAGCTGGATCTTCTGGATAACTTGCTGCAGCTTTTTCATCAGTACTTGCTGTTTCACCTCACACTTTTATGTCATAGCAAGGGCTTCTTTCCTTAAGCCTCATGAACCAACCTGTGCTAGCTTCCAGCGTTTCTTCTGTGTCCTCAGCAGGTAGGAGCTTTGTCACCTCTCTCAGCCTTCATAGAATTGAACAGAATTAGGACCTTGCTCTGAGTTAGGCTTTGGCTTAAAAGAATGTTGTAGCTGGATTGACCTTTTCTTCCAACCAAACGTTCTCCATATCAGCAGTATGCCTTTTAATTCGTGTGATAACTAAAGTAGCACTTTTAATTTCCAAGAGCTTTTCCTTTGCATTCATAACTCAACTGTTTGGGGGAAGAAGCCTAGCTTTTGACCTATCGCAGCTTTTGGTATGTTTTCTTTACTGAGCTTGATCATTTCTAGCTTCTGATTTAAAGTGACAGATTGACTCTTCCTTTCAGTTGAACACTTAGAGGCCATTGTAGTGTTATTAGTTGGCCTAATTTCAGTATTGTTGTAACATCTCAGGAAATAGGGAGGCCCAAGGAGAGGGAGAGAGATGAGGGAGCAGCTGGCTGGTGGAAAAATCAGAACATAAACATTTATAGGTTAGGTTTGTTGTCTTACATGAGTGCAGTTTCTGGCGCCCCAAAATGTTTACAGTAGTAACATCAAAAAATATCACTGATCACAGATGACTGTAATGGCTATAATAATAATAAAGCAGTCTGAAATATTATGAAAATTACCAAAATATGACAGACATGAAGCGAGCACAGGCTGTTGGAAAAATGGTGCCAATGGACTTGCTTCATACAGGGTTGCTGGGAAACTTCCATTCGTAAAAAGCTCAGTGTCTGTGAAGTGCAGTAAAGTGAAATACAGAGATATCCCTGTGTTTGCCTTTCCAGTGACCCTCTGCAGTTTTTCAGATTTAAAAATTAACCTTGGACTGGGTGTGGTGGCTCACGCCTGTAATCCCAGCACATTGGGAGGCCAGGGCAGGAAGGTTGCTTGAGCCCAGGTGTTCAAGACCAGCTTGGGTAATTCGTGAGACCTCGTCTCTACAAAAAATTAAAAAGTAGCCAGGTGTGGTAGCACATGCTTGTAGTCCCAGCTACTCAAGTGGCTGAGGTGGGAGGATTGTTTGAGCCTGGGAAGCAGAAGTTGCAGTGAGCCAACATACAACTGCACTCCAACCTGTCTCAAACACACACACACACACACACACACACACACACACACACATTAACCTCATACTTTTGTTTTTAAATAAAGAAGAGCACCACACTTGAAAGAGCAAGACAAACTTTCATGAATATTCTCCCTGTGTATTTTTAGGACATTTAATTGTAGTGTGGTGCAGCTGCCAGACTCTCAGCACAGTGTTGGAAAGCTCTGTAGTCATTAGACATTCGCCTCCACAGAAGTTTAATTTTCTGAGCCTGAGGACTGTTAGCGATGAAGCAACGCCCACCCAGAAGGAGCGTTTCACTTTTCTTTATGCATTTCAGCCTTTTAAGACTTTCAAGAAGATTTTATTTAAAATTTTCTTTTTTTGTTTTGTAGTGGTTTATGGCAGGCTTCTCATAATGTGAACATAAAGACATTTGATTATATTTGAAAATATTGTTCTTTTAGTTTGCCCACATTCTAAGTCATTAAAATGCCATTTTAAGTATGAGTTATGGAAGATATTTAAGTATCTGTGCATCAGTGCATACTGAGGCTGACATTAGTTACATGGTTGCATTTTTGAATGATTAAGTTTATTAAACACCTAGTCTTTTACATTGTATATTTTTGTGGTAAAATATGGCTGACACATGCCATTTTGAAAATGCAAATTGAAAATTTTTTCTTTTTACAAAACCAAAAGTTGGGTAAATGAAAACTTATAAAAGCCCACTTAAGTACTTAATCCAAATTTTGGATTATATATGCCTTTCAGCTTAATACAGTAGCTCAAATTTTACATGTAGACAGAAGATGAAAGCTTAAAAGTTTTTCTGGAAGTGAAAAGTGATTTTCACTTCCAGAGCATTCCCACCTAGGCAGTACCAATCAAAGTCTTTTAAGACTTGAAAAATATGTTCAGTATGATTTGTGCCCCCAAGGAGCTGGTTACATGCGTTGGAGTCTAGAAAATACAAATTAAAATTTGATTTAAATATATTCATTTCCCCTGACACACAGCCCCATTATGAGACAAGTTTCACCTGTGTACAGTGACAAATGCCATTAGAGATGAGAAAGTAAAGACACCAATGTTTAGTGGCAGTATTGTGTCAGACTATGCATGTTGTCATGTCATTCTCAAGATCCTCCTGTGGTAGGTACATGGTTGTATTCCCACATAAGGAATGCCACAGAGACATTCAAAGAACTTTTCTCCTTTGGTTTTGATTTGTCATATTGGATATAACCAAGATGCATTTATCTTACGAATCTCTGGACTTTTTTTTATTTGCTCTCAAGGCTCATTTCCAAGATTCAAAAATCAGTTTTACCACTCTACAATTATTCCTAATTATTTTCCAGAATATGTTGTGTAGTATAATTATTTATTCAATAGACTTGGCTCTGACTAGCTTCTTAGACTTTTTCCAAAACTTTTGTTGTATTCACCCTCAAGTGATGAAGAGTGACAACCATCAATGATATTCAAAGAATATGATATAGAAGTAAAACATTTCCAAAGTTTTACATACCATTTTGGGCCAATGTTTGGTAAGTGGGAAAAATGAATTCAAAATTGTCTGCACTATGTTTATAACTGTCTAAAAATGACTGTCTAAAAATAGTTATGCATGTGTGGCTGGGTGTGGTGGCTCACGCTTGTAGTCCGAGCACTCTGGGAGGTTGAGGTGGGTGGATCACTTGAAGTCAGGAGTTCAAGACCAGCCTGGCCAACATGGTGAAACCCCATCTCTACTAAAAATACAAAAAATTAGCTGGGCGTGGTGGCACACACCCGTAATCCCAGCTACTTGGGAGGCTGAGGCAGAAAAATCACTTGAACCTGGGAGGCGGAGGTTGCAGTAAGCTGAGATCGAGCCACTACACTCCAGCCTGGGCAACAGAGTGAAACTTTGTCTCAAAAACCAAAAAAAAAAAAAACAAACAAACCCACACACAATAAAAATAGCTATGCATGTAGACAATACTATAAAATCATATAAAAAGAAAATAATTTGTCTTAGTGATAGGATTGTTAATGACTTTTCTGAAAATTTCCCTTATTGTTACAGTTATGCAATAAATTAAAGTTAGTATTTTAGGCAGTCTCAACATGTTTGGATACTATGAAAGGGGACTCACAGGGAGGAGTCAACTGATCTTCAGACCTTTGAATTTTGCCAGTTGCCCCTCTAAGAAGCCATTCTTACAGGGTTTGTGAACAGTGGGCTAAGATAAGACAGAAAATGTTTTATGGCTAATGAAGAATTAATTCATTCAGCTATTATTTTGTGCCTATTCTATGATAGGCACTCTACCAGATACTTGAGGAACAAAGATATGTAAGACAAGGTCTCTGTATTTTGAGGAACTCTCATTGTAGTAGAAAAGACAAATGCAAGAACTAATAATAATTTTCAGTCAGGGTGAGTCTATTAATAGCTAGCAGTGATGCAAGGGACTGTGGTCAAAGAAGGGAAGCTAACTCTTAGTAGAGGCATCAAAAATATTTCACAGAGGAGGTGACAGATTTGTTAAGGGCATTCCAGGCCATGGAGTAATAGGTTTTAATTTGGTGCTTTAATTTGGAAGAATATCTCAGGTGATGGTAATATGTATTTTAGATCTTTTTTTAGGTCTTTACAATTTAAAAAAATGTATTTTGGCTTTTATTTTGAAATAACTTTAGACTTACAAACTGCACAGATTGTACATAGAGATTCTATATGCCCTCCATCCAGCCTCCCCTAATGTTCATATCTTCTGTAAACATAGTATAAGCAGGAAATCAACAGAGATGGTGCTATTAGCTAATCTACAGACCTTATTTGAATTTTGCCAGTTGTCTCATAAATGTCTTTGTTTTAGTACAGCATCCAATCCAGGATCCCACATGGATTTACTTGTCCTATCTCCTTAATATCCTCTAATTTGTAACAGTTCCTTTGTCTGTCTTTGTCTCTCATGATCTTTCTGCAGAGTTCTGGCTACTTTGTACAGTTTGCTTCAATTTTGGGTTCTCTGGTATTCCCCTGTGAATACATTGTGGTTATGCATTTTTGGCAAGAATACTAAGGAAGTTATATTGTGTCTTCTCAGTGAATCATAACAGAAGGTATATGATCTCAATATGTCTCATAACTGGTGAAGTTAGTGTTGGTCACTTGGTTAAGCAAGTGCCTTCTAGGTTTCTCCACCTGTAAATTTATATTTTTTTATGGAAATGAATATCTTGGAGGGAAATACTTTGAGAGTGTGCAAATATCTTGTTTCTCATCATACTTTCACCCATTGATGTTGGCATCCACTCATGGTTCTTGCCCATACCAGTTATTACTGTGGTGTTTGTCAAATAGTAGTTTTATATTTCTACATTTCCTTCTATATTAACTTGATAAGGAAGAGCTATCCCTTGTCCCCTATTTACTTATTTATTCAATTATTTATGTCAGTATGGATGAAAGAATCTTTATTCTATGGGTTATAATTCCTCGCTGTCATTTTAGTGGCTCAGATATGGTCAATGGGATCTTCTTCAAATTGGAGTCTGTGTCCTTTGACATATTTAAGGATATATGGGGAGTAAGGATGATAGGGAGCCTTGTTAGATTCATGATTAGACCTTATGACCAACAAAAATACAGTAACAATTCTGTATCTCAGTGACTGCTCAAGGTTTGCTCTTCTCAGGTTTCTCTAATGCTGCACCTTCTCTGTGTGTGTCTACAGACTCCTGATTTTGATTCTTTGCGCACATCTCCAGGTTTCCATGCCACTCTTTGTTTCTTTCAGCGTGTTTGGCATTAAGCCCCTAGACACTAAGATATGTCTGATGGAGTTGATTGGTTATTGCCCAGTATAGGAGCATCATCATAGACCATTAGCATCCACATTCTTGCCTATAGCTGGCTGCTTTTAGGTGAACACCCATGCTTTAAACAGTTGTTGTGGTTTGAGTTATATGGCACTGCAACCTAAGTGCAATGAACTTGGCTCATAAGGGGCTGTGGGTATTGCAGGCATCTAGAGATTTGATGACTGCGTGATTCCATGATTCTCAACTGGAGACAGTTTTGCTCATGAGACATTTGGAAATTTCTGGAGACATTTTTGGATATGACTGGCATAGGGTGGGGTATGCTATTGGCATCTAATGGGTAGAGGCCAGGGATGCTGCCACATATTCTACGGTGCATAGGACAGGCCTCCACAACAAAGAATTGCCAGCTTTACTGGACCCAAAACATCAGTAGTGCTGAGGTTGGAAAACCATTTGACGGCTATAAAGAGGAAAGATATGGGAGTATTAAGGGAAAAGCAAGTGGTTTTGAAATGGCCAGGGTGAGGAGTGTAGGTTTGTGTGTGTAATAGAATGTGGGTGTGTGAAATCAAATAGGTAGACAAGGACAAGATTGTGTAGCGCATACGATGTATTTCCAAGGGGTTTGGACCTCATCCACTGGGCTGTGAGTTACCCTTGAGAAATTGTAAGAGGATTAGTTTGCATTTTAGAAAGTTTACTCTGGAGAGTATGAAATGAGTTTACAGAGATGATCAAATCCGAAAGATTGAATGTCCCCAAATGTGGGAAGCTGTTTTAGACAATATTATTTCAAACTTGTAACATATTTTACAGTTTCCTAAATGCTTATGGGAAGTAGCTCCTACACTGTATTCCAGATAGGAAGCAGACATTCCTAAAGAAATGCCACTGGCTTCAGAGGGTAAAAATTTGGTTTTGGCAGGAAATGAGAAAGATAAAATGGGTCAGGATAGTGGAGTCTCTTAAGTCCATGGTCAGAGAGTATTGTTTGGTTGGAGATTTTACAAAATCTTCATAAGGATTGGAAAGAAGTGGGGTTTTATTTCTAATTTTAGGGGTTAAAAAGAGCATGAACTTTCCCTGTGCTTTTTAAATCAAACTATTTGAGATGTTTGTGGCAGAACAGGTATCAGGACTCTTATTCAGAAGTAATGCTGGCTTTGTGGGTAAACACTGCCTTTTAATGTGTGCTACTGAACTTGTGAACATTTTTCACTAGCATATACCTGACATAACTATTCATGAGCTGTGACTGAAGCACAATTATATTTGGGAAAACCTGCTATTGCAGTATGAAAAGTACTGCAGTGTTTTACCCCCAACAACACATTTTATTTATGAATGACTTAAAACGTAGAAACTATGACAACAAAAAATCTGCATACACACATGCTTTTTGATAACAAAAGAAAAAAATACTTTTCCTTAAAATTGTTTGAGTGTCATAGAAAATAAATGGTCCAGTCTTCATGAGAGTAGTCATGATATAGTTTATTGACATAAGTGTGAATGTTCCTATGCTTTGGCTAAAATCATATGTGTTATCAAAATGATTATTTAAAATAATTTATTAAAATAATTTTAATGACCAGGCGCTGTGGCTTACGCCTGTAATCCCAGCAGTTTGGGAGGCTAAAGCGGGTAGATCATGAGATCAAGAGATCAAGACCATCCTGGCCAACATGGTGAAACTCTGTGTCTACTAAAAATACAAAAATTAGCTGGGCATGGTGGTGGGTGCCTGTAGTCCCAGCTACTTGGGAGGCTGAGGCAGGAGAATCGCTTGAACCCAGGAGGTGGAGGTTGTGGTGAGCCGAGATTGCGCCACTGCACTTCAGCCTGGTGACAGAGCAAGACTCCGTCTCAAAAATAATACTTTAAACAATTAAATAACTATAATTTAATTTAAAATATTATATTAAAATGATCTGTTGAAGAACTAGCCATCCTTTAGTTTCTAAAATCAGAAGTGTTTCTTCCCAAAATAAAATATTTATTAACTCTAGAAAAAGAAATTTTTTGAAGATGTGCCTAATCTCCATTAATGATTTGGCTTTTCATGCAGTTGTATTTGCAGTTTGTGTGCTAATATATTTAGGCTAATTTGGTGACATTGTATTCTACAACGGTTCCTGGTTAATGGTTTATTCAAACTATATTTAGAGCAATTTAGCACTGATACTGTATAGGAAAATGAGAGAATGGGATTAAATTCGTGGATGTTTTGCAAGGGAGTTTTTAATAGGATAATTTCTTTGAGCAAACATCCAGTCTATTTGATGAATCTGGAATGCTGTGGAGCTCAGAAGTCCTTAATACATGTATTCACTGAGAGCCCCCCTCACCTTCCCAGCTCATTCAGAGTGCAGATGAAGTGAGGCCCCTGCTCTTCAGGCATCAAACTCTATTTGATGAGGAAATCTAAAACACATGATGGGAGAAGTGACAAAGGGCTGGTAGATACTACTAGCCAGTTAGAAGACAGAAGTGTGAGCCAGAAGAGTTTTGGGAAGTGTTCATGAAGAAATAGAATGCAAATAGGGCTAGAGCTGAGGAGACTGAAGTAGAGAGACCGTTCCCATCCATCACCCAGCCACACCCGTACCGACACACGTGCACACGAACACACATGTACATACAGCAGTAGCAGCAGCAGAAAAGCAAGAACAAAGATGGTTGGCAGTACTAAGGGAAATGAGAATAATGTGAGGACATAGTGTGAAATAAGCTGGGAGAAATTCGGAGATGGGGAGTTAAGTTTAAACAGGGGGCTATGTGAAGACAATATCAGCTTTTGACAAAACTGATATAATGAAAACTGCTTTGGGGTAATTCTGCCAGCTGGACTGAGGCTAAAAGAGAAGGAAGACCCCTGGCATAACCAATCAGGAGACATGCTCACTCTAGACGTGATCTAGACTAGCGTGGTGGAGGTAGGATAGAGGCAGAGGATGTGGAGCAGAGAATCCAGACTGAAAGCAAGATCTCTAACCTTGGACCACCAAAACGGGAGATCCCTGACAGCAATACAGAATTTTTAAAAAGCGTCTTCGTTGCTGGCTACAGGTCCCAGCACAGAAACTCTTAATAAGTCCTGGTTTCCTAAGGGTCCACTAAATGTTGAACAAATGGAAATATCAAGGACCTAAAGTATGCTGCTACAATAATTTGATCATTTTGTTTTATTTAGAGACAGAGTCTTGCTTGGTTGCCCAGGCTAGAGTGCAGTGATGTGATCATAGCTCACTGCAGCGTCAAACTTCTGGACTCAAGCCATCCTCCTACCTCAGCCTCCCAAGTAGCTTGGATTACAGACATGCATCACTGTGCCTGGCTTCATTTGATCATTTTATTAAGAGCACATGGCAGCTCATCATTGGATTAAGGCAGAAAAAAAGCCTAGTACATTTTCTTCTAGGAGCAAATTAAACAAATGTACTTTTAGAAATACATACTTCACTTTAACATTGGCCTAATAGAAATGTTTTTGTTGAATGACATGTCACAAATTGCTTGTGTGGGAGGTTTTTTAAAAAAGTAGATGTTCTTTGTGTGAAGAAAAACTATTGTTTTTACCGAAGTACAATGTAAACCTACTTTATATAGCAAATCTTCCTTTGTTGTTAGGCTGATATGGCCCAAGAAAATGTGACAAAGAACTACATTGTGACTGGAGCAAATTTTATGGAATATGTGGAACCTATGAATATATCTTATAAAAAAAAATTGAGGTCCCCTCTTGATGTTGAATTGGTTGTCTTATTTGAGCCTGGGACAATCCTGTGTGTTACTGGAGAGACTGGGTCCCAGAGTCACAGTTCCTTGTCAAAAGCTCTTTTTGAGGTTGAAATGCTGTAGGAGTCCTAGGGAGACATTCCCAGACACTGTTCCCTTCCTTGTTGCCCCTTGGCAGGTCCCTGTGTTCCTTCCCAGGGTAATGTGTGCTGCCCCTTCCTGACTCATCCTCAGCAGAAGTGAGCCTCCCTTTCTTGACACTAACCCCTTTTGTAACACTGTAGGGGTCCTGTGGGCAGAACTGGTTATGTAATTTGTGGGACACAGTGTAAAATGGAAATACAGACCCCTTGTTCAGAAATTACTAAGACATGCAAGACAGCAACAGTATGTTAAACCAAGCCTCAGGCCCTATAAGACTGTACAGTTTGCACATCCATGAAGGCAGCCCTGTGTGTGAGGATAAGCTGTGGTATCCTTGTGCTCTCTCGAGGTCTTGTGAGGCATAGAAGGGCTGCCTTGCCTTTCGCTTAGATGGAAGAAAGGGCATTCAAGCTGACTGCTGCTTCTGCCTCCTCTTCACGTACTCCTGCCAACCATCTAGTGTTAAGAAGAGGGGCAGCTCCTTTCACGCCCTTCTGCACACAGGTGGTTTCGTTAATGGGAGCATCAGTCTCAGAGGAATAGTTGACTTCTCCTAGTATTCAAGTGCTGGATTGTATGCCACAGAATACAAGAGGAAATTTAAAATTCAGTGGGTAATGTGGACTGTGAATCAAGGTATGCTAGTGGGACTGAATCCTGTGCAGAATGAAGTGTAGAGAGGTTTCGTTTTAGAGAGCAAAAGATCAGAGAGCTTTCAATGCCAGGGATGGTGCAGTTGATTCTCACTATTCATGGTAGTTGTATTCTATGTGTAAACACTGAATTAACAAATACTAAGCCATTGCTCCTAGAGGAAATACAGGGTTCAGTTCCTAAGAGCCTTTGGTTCACAACTTTTTTTTGAAGATGGAGTTTTGCTCTGTCAACCAGGTTGGGGTGCAGTGTCACCATCATGGGTCATGGCAGCCTTCAACTCCTGGGCTCAAGCAGTCCTCCTGCCTCAGTCTCCCAAGTAGCTGGGACTATAGGCACATGCTACTTTACCCAGCTAATTTTTAAATTTCTTGTAGAGATCATACCTGGCCAGTTATTTTACTTTTTGTAGAGACGGGATCTCACTTTGTTGCCCAAGCCAGTCTCAAACTCCTACGCTTAAACTGTCCTCCCACCACAGCCTCTCAAAAGTGCTGGGATTACAGGGATGAGCCACCATGCGCGGCTAACATTTTGATCAACCAGTCAACATATAAGCTTATTTTGTGTGTGTTTCTGTTTAAAGACAGCATAGTTAATGAATACTGATGATTGATTAACATTGAATTCATGACCAACATCATTATTGCTCACGACTTTAAAAAGCTTCACTAACATGTATTTTCTCCATAAGGTCCATCAGAACCTTCTTTCACTTAGGAACACCAGATAGCACTTCAGCATTATTCCTGGGGACCATTTTAAACAGCTAAATCACCAACGAAAAGGTCAAAGAAATGTGCCGTGACCTTCAAAAGACCGTGAAAAGGACACATGTTTACCATATGAGAACTGAAACAAGGTAGAACATCACCTTAACCTCACCTTGATGCATGCAGGGCAACTCAGATTTTTTACCTCTCTGTACATGTATGAGAATGACCATGAAAGTGCCACAAATATTGATTTTGAGATTAAAGATACATTTTAGCAAGTAGGGTGAACTTGTAAGTACAGAATCTGTGAATAATGAGCCTTGAACATACTCTGAGTTTCAACTAATAGGTAGCAGTGAGCAAGTCTGTAATGCAAAACCACCTATCAACATGGCAAAATAAGTTTACTGTTTGGTTTTAAAGGGTTGATATAGCAGGATATAGTACATTCATATATAATAAACCAAGGCAGTGTTTTTTAAAATTTGGGAGAACTGGTTCAAAGGATGGAAAAAGTTACCTGCATCAACATTTCCAAATTAAACTTGAAGTGTGTATTTTTCTCTCTGATAAGAGAATGTGAACAAGGGGTTGTGGGTTTGATAACTGATTGTGCTAATAACAATCATTAAGTGTCAGCTAATTACCATGTGTAAACATAAAATGTCCAGCTAATAGTAGGTTGCATTAGATTCAGTTCATGAGTCATCTCGTGTAAACAAGGGCTGTAGCACAGCCGGGAGATGAAGAGAGTACAGCTGAGATAGGAAAAGGGTTCTAAGGGCTTTGCATGCTTTTCAAGGAACCTCATGTAGCCCCAAATATTGTCCAGTTCTAACTATTTGCTAACTAAAGGAGTTTCTTTGGAAGACAGAATTTGGTATTTGTGATACAATGTTGAAATTCAGGAAATAAGAATTAGAAATTTTGAAAGCATTCTCTTCTGTATGTCATTTTTATGTATAAACTCTTTTTTTTTTCTTTTTTTGAGACAGAGTCTTGCTCTGTTGCCCAGGCTGGAGTGCAATGGTGCAATCTTGGGTCACTGAAACCTCCACCTCTTGGGTTCAAGCGATTCTCCTGCCTCAGCCTCCTGAATAGCTAGGATTACAGGTGTCCATCACCACACCCAGCTAATTTTTGTATTTTTTAGTAGAGACGCGGTTTCACCATGTTGGTCAGGCTGGTCTCAAACTTCTGACCTCAGGTGATACACCAGCCTCGGCCTCCTTCCCAAAGTGCTGAGATTATAGGCATGAGCCGCTGCGCCTGGCCATTTTTGTGTATAAACTCTTAAAATGTTATGGTAGGGTCTATTTTATGAAATAGATAAGGCAGTGCTTGATGTGTTGACAATCTCACCAAAAATAATGTCTTGAAGAAAATTTGAGTCATTCGTAAGAAACAGTTTATTTTTATTTTTTGTATGAAGAAAGGGGCATATGTTAATCTTTTGGAGTTTTTACAATTTTGATTTTTTTCTTTGGTCTAAGTTGCTTATATTACTTTGAAAACAATTCTTTGCAGTGATGGAAGTGCCTAGGAAACATGTATAATTGCTTTTTTGCAACAAAAGTTTTAAAAATATTTTTAAAAATTTGTCTTTCTGCCCTGTGAAAATCCATCCTGTTTTCTGCAGCCTGGTGTGCTATTTGGACTAAAGTTTTGGTTTGTAATTATTCTTGCCAGTAGTTCCCCAAATCATGGGTTTTTTGTTTGTTTGTTTTTGTTGTTGTTTTGTTTGTTTTTTGAGACGGTTTTTTTATTCCTTGCAGTGTTCCATTTCACTAAGGAGATAAGGTGGACAATTAACTCCGTCTCCCTTTTGATACTGTTTTGCCTTTTAGATGAGTGTATCTTTTAAATACTTGTTTGCTGACTTACCTAATCCAAGTGAGAATGTTTGTTGGCCGTGAGAAAATTCTGATGTAATTCATTTTATAATGAAAAGTCTGCTTAGTATGCTTTTGAACAACTTATGGGCTAAATTTTGGAAGATTGGCTTTCTAATTTTTGTTCTCTGGAGCAGTGGAAAAAAACACCTGCCTCTCATACACGTGTACACACACGCATACACACACACACACACACTCAGTTTCAGGTTGTATTTGAGAAAAGCTTGCTTCTTGGAGATTCACAGTGCACATTAGCACATCAGAAACTTAAAAGTCCTGAAGTGAAGAAATCTGTTGGAACATTTCTCATATTACTCAGCCACAGAACCCTTTAATGCAAGAATAGCTTATTAATTCTCCTTGGACTGGTGTTTCATAAAATGCTGCCCTGAAGACAAACAAGCACTTAAATATTATTTACTCAAATATAATGAGTAGTACTCAAATCTGTTTTAAGCTCCGAGCTCAGTACAAGACATACAATTGGTCGTTAAGACCCATCACTGTCTTCAAGAAGAAAGCAATGAAGGAGAATAAAATACAACGTGATAGGTGTTGTGAAAGAGGAAGTGCAGGATGCTGCAATGAAAGAGTGTAAAAGGGGCACCTAACCCACACTTAGCAGGGAAAGCCTTCTGAAGAAAGGATACGGGTTTGTTCTTTGTCTCACCAACTCGAATGGAGTGTACAACTGTTAATAAGACAAGTCTCTGCTCTTTCAAAGCTTCAATTCCAGTGTGGTGAGGCAGATAATAGGAAAGTAAACTTAAATTTAACATTTTTCATAGTGAAAAGTGCTATGAAGAAAATGAGGAAATAGCTGATGTTTAGTTGAAGCTGCTTGCTTAAGGAAGCAGCTTTGAGAGTGAGATGGAAACCATGGACTTATTAGTGGCATCGTGAACATACAGAGCTTTGTGGGGTTTCTCCAGTTGCATTCATTGACCCAAGTAAAGTACAAAGAATGTAGAGAATGTGTTGATCAAGATTTGGAGTGTTCTCAGTTGTGGCACGGAGAGGACAGTCAAGTCATGGAATTTTGACCCCCTTAAATTGTGGACCATGGAGAGGGGAGTGAAACCAAGGATGGAGGAATCTCGTGGAGGAAGGGAGGAATGTCAGTAAGAGACTGAAATTCCAGAGGTTGATGTATGGGTGTCATAAGGCTGAGAGAGTCAGAAGAACAGGAAGTTTGTAATCATGAGGATGTTTTATTTAAAGGATTTAGAAGTACAGTCCCTCTGAATGATGAAGTCCAGGATGTGGCAGTGGGCTGCAGTGGCAGAAGAATTTTAGTGGTGCTGACCACACTGGAGCTGAGGAGGTCACCTGACCATCACTGTAATCTGTGATATCACCCATAGTAATTGACGTACCTGGGGTGGAGAAGACATGAACCCAGTTCTAAAGCCTTAACTGGAAGAGAATTGTCAGAACTGAAGAATACAAACTGGTGTCATTAGATGGCATGAAATTCAAAGGAATGGGTTTTTTGTTTTTATTAAGGGTGGAGAAGTGATTGGAAAAGTCACTGTGAGCTTGTAGCACGTGCCTACTTCTCATCCTAACTGAGGAAATGAGATATGGGAGAAAAACAGCTTCCAGGTTTTTTGGAATGTGGTTTGAGCATATCATCCTGTGGTCTGAAGAGGCTGTGACTTTTCTATGTGGTTAGCAACTGACAGACACGAAGCTCCAAACCAAGTCTCCAAACTTGGTTCAAACCAACTGTATACCTAGGGCATTTTACCTTGGCAGCAGAGTTACAGAGGCTACAGGATTTAAAAAAAATCACAAATTCATCAAGAAGCCAAATATTAATTTGATGAATGCTGCTGGTGTTGTGAAGTTGTGTGCATAATGGATCATGGAGAACCTAGCATATAACTGTAATTCCAAAAATGTATTGGTTATTTTTTTCTGGATAACTTTCCAAAGCTCAGTAGCCTTCAGAAATAGGCATTTATTTCTTATCTTTTTTTTTTTTTTTTTTTTGAGATGAGGGTCTCACTCTGCCATCCATGCTGGAGTGCAGTGGTGCAATCATAGCTCACTGCAGCCTTGAACTCCTGGGCTCAAGGGATCCTCCTACCTCAGCTTCCCAACTCACTGAGGCTATATGCATGAGCCACCATGCCTAGCCTTTTTATTATCCTTTAAATGGTGACTGCAGCAACTGTGCTGTTCTCAGCTGAGCTGCAAGATAGTAGGCAGTAGGGTGGAGTTAACTGGGACAGCCTCCCTCCACATGTCTCTCATCCTCCTTCCACCAGCAGGCTGGCTCAGGCCTTCTCATGGTAATGGCAGAAGCACAAGGGAGCAAGTGGAAACACATATGGCCTCTGGAAGCCCAGGCTCAAAACTGGCACACTGTTATTTGTGCCTCATTCTGTTGGTTAAAATGAGACAAATGGTCAAACTCTTGAGACAAGGGATGATGAAATCCCTGCAAAGGACATGTATACAGGGAGGGGTGAAGAACAGGGAACAGTGAATAGTGCAATCTGTCACAGAAGCTTGAAGTATAAGCTTCTATGAGTGAAAGTTAAATGACTGCAAAGGAAAATAAATGCTGATGAAGAGCCTCCTCTGTCAGGCTCAATGGTAAAATGACAAGGAAAATTGACCAGGAACTTCCCAATAGAAAGGATTAGTAATTAAATAGGATTATAAATAAAGGATTAGGAGTTAAATAGGCCGTAGGGGTGGGGACAAGATTTTGCAAGCCTATTTCCATTTACAACATTTTCTTCCCTATAAGGAAATTTTTATAGGGTTTCAAATGAGCTTTGGAAAATTATTCATAAAATGTGATGACCATCTGTATTTTCCATATTGCTTAAAATCCCATTCTGTAACGAAGTTTATTGTCATCGAATCCCAAAATCACATCCTTTTCAGCTACCATCTAGTCAGAAAGTTGCATATCCAGGGGAACCTGTGGGAAGCATTGGCACATTGGATTTTAAAATAGAGAAATTAGGTACTGTATCTCGTACTTTCATTAGGGCCGTGTGCATGAAATTTTTGCCTGTTCTTCATTTGTAATAATGTCTGCCCTTCTGCAGAGGTTAGTTATTAAGTAATAAAGTATTTGGAAGTAGCTTCAAGGTTATAGAGTATCATAAACCAGCAATAAATAGGAATAGTTTTGCCAAGAACAGAGAGAGTAAGCTCTTGGGCTTTGCAACCCAACTACCTGGGTGTGTCCTGGCTTTGTCACATTCTAGCTGTAGGATGTTGTGCAACGTAGGTAATCTCACTATGCTTCGGTTCCTCCATTGTTGAAAAGAGAATAAGAGGCTAGATGTGGTGGCTCACGTCCATAATTCCAGCACTTTGGGAGGCCAAGGCGGGTGGATCACCTGAGGCCAGGAGTTTGAGACCAGCCTGGCCAACATGGTGAAACCGCATCTCTACTATAAATACAAAAATTAGCCAGGCGTGGTGGCACATGTCTGTAATCCCAGCTACTTGGGAGGCTGAGGCAAAAGAGTTGCTTGCACCCGGGAGGCAGAGGTTGCAGTGAGCTGAGATCGCACCACTGCACTCCACCCTGGGTGACACAGTGAGACTCCATCTCAAAAAAAAAGAATAAGAGTCCCATCTGCCCTGTGAGGTGGTTATGAGGCTTAAATGAGGGCTAGTCTATGTAAACCTCTTAACTCGACACAGTGCCTGACCTGTTGTGAGTGCTGAGTAAAGGTCAAAAATATTTTTTTTTGCCACAATAACATGAAGTTGGTGTTTGGCCCGTTGAGTGCTCAGTGATAGCTAAGATGAGTCCAGGATATGTGGTAAGTTTGTGAATTTAGGTGTCCAAGTGAAAAAGTTTGAAGAGTTGTATCTGCTTTTGGGTTTTCAGGTCTTAGTTATTTATTTTTAATAATTTGAATTTGCATTTTTCAAATTTTTGAGTTTTTAAATTAAAAAAAGTTTTTCCCTGTAAGTAAGAAAATAATACATTGAAAAATTTTTTTTGAATAGAGATGAGAGTCTCACTGTGTTGCCTAGGCTGGTATCAAACTCAAGTGATCCTCCTCCTGCCTCAGCCTCACAAAGTGCTAGGATTTTACAGACCTGGGCCACCATGCCTGGCCAGGTCTCAGTTATTTAAATGTGAGAATTATTTTGCAAATATAAATTAATCAGTCAAACATTTGTTGTGGACCTGCCACATGTAGAGTGATGTTATGCCTAGCAAAGAACTGAAGATATAATCTCCTCCTTCAAGAAGCCAACAAGCAGTTGGGAAAAGCAAAATGGTCACATCTGAAGTGATGCCAGTGCTATGATAGAGGGCAAACTAGGTGTGTAAAAGGAGCATCCATCCAAACTCTTGGATGAATGCCTGTGAAGTGATGCCTTTAACTTGATAGCCTGGATTCCGATGACTGTTCGTTGGTTAGCCACAGCATAGTGTGGTCAGGTGCTGACTTACACAGGAGCACAGTTAATCAGTTAATTTGTGGTCTTACGGGTGCATTTGTAGTCAAAGTGAGAATCCACAGAAAAAGAAGAGGAGTTTTGTAGCTAATGTTAAAGTGCTTCTGAAGCCTGAAAGGGTCCCTTCTTTTGGGAAATTGCAGAAAAAAGTCAGCACATGCTGTGGTTCTCCTTCCAAAGCTAATGCACCCTGTATCATTAACAATGAAGCAGTTGACTGTTGCCAGGAAAAGCAGAAACTGGCTTATTTAGGATAGGGAGGCTCGGCAGTGCCAAAGCTAATGCCATTTTGAGTCAAGTGTACATTCCAGTATGTTTGGTCATTATTGTCTTGTCAGTCCATCCTTTTAAATGTATAATTTCAAAGTTTATATGCAATCAATTTTGTTTGCCTATTTTCTATCTAAGTAACATGGTTGGTTTGTTTTACATTTTGGCAAATATAGGCAAATTATGCTTCTGGAACGTCACTGCTTAGTTACAGCTTAGCCTCTTACAGTCTATAAAGTTGAGTGTTGATCTCTGTTTCAAAATGACATAAACATTTTTAATGAACCATTATATGTAATAGAATGAAGGACACTGGTGTAAGGAAGGGAATGTAGAATCCAATTTTCCCTTCATAGAAACCGTAAACATAATAAATTTAACGGAAACAATCTGTTAAAGTAACTTGAAAGTCTAAAACTGAACAGAAAGGTGATGATTTATTAGCTTATCTTCTCAAATTCTTGTTATTATGATACCTTATTCCCTGGAATTTGAGCTTCTACTGAAGAAATTGTATACCTTTTGACCTTGTTGTCTCCAGCTAAGTGGGTCTGAAGAGGAAATAAGTATGTAATAGGCCTCCCCCAGCAAGCATGGAGGCTCCTCCTGTGACCCCAGGATCTCTAGGACCTAGGGGAACAGTGACAATACCAGCAAAGGGGTCTGCAGGATTGAGGACCCCAATGGTGATGCTGTGTGTGGCAGACCAGGAGCAAGTGGCAGAGTTGCTCACAAAACACACTGCTTGGAATAAATGTACTTTTTCACAGAAGGCTTTGCAGTATCCATAAAGAGTGCACGGCCTTATGCTCATGGAGTATCTTACTGAAGATGAGTCAGTGTGCTAGTGAGACACCTACTATGTTCTGTTTATTCTTCCTATTCTTTTCCTCTTTACTTTTCATAGGAATCCATGTAGGCACTACTTCTTTATTTTTTGAAATGAGTTTTTATAGGTTAGTATGTTATTTTAGATATTAAGAAATACTGTAAAGAGGTTAAAATCATTTGAGAATAATGATGCAATGATTGGTACTAGTAAATATATACTAGATTATAACTAACTGTATTTGTGTACTTGATTTTCAAAAGTTTGACAGAATGTATAAAGAAGTTGGATGGGAAACTTATTTGTTGTTCAGGTGTTTTCCTACAAAAAGGTCTCCACTTAGTTAGGGGAAGGAATAATGTCACATCATTCTAACTAATTATCTTCCTTCAAATATGGAGATTCATCTAATCCGCTGTTTTATTTATGGTTTTGAAACCAAATTGGCAACTGTGTGTGGCTTTGGGTGTTCTTGTTTTAGGGTGGCAGAAGTTGGCATGGCGTTTCCTTAGCCTAAGAGTTTTAATTTCATAATATTTCTTAATTCTTAACACTAGGCAATATGTCAGTAAATTCTCTGAAATTTAATCTTATAAAAGTTCTAGGATGATTCATGCTAGCCTGCCTTCCCCCAAATCGTGACTCATTTTCAAACTTGTGTTTGAAAAGCCTTGTAAGTTAAGGTGAAATATTTAGAGTTTGGCACTTGGATAGTTCCCTGAAAACTCAGTTGGTTTCTGCCAGCAGTGATTGCGATGACAGGGTTAGATTTTATTTCTCAGGTGTTTCTGTTGGTGTTTCATTTTGCAGATCTGAAAAGGGGGTTAAAAGGGAGTGCTGAAACAGAAGAATAAGCACTTAAAGTTTTGGTTCGTATGAGATGGAAACCATTCCAAAGGCACCTGGTGGGTAGGGCTTTGTTAGTTTCTGAGCATTGAACTCTTACCATTTTATCAACATCTCTACAAGACCGGGGTTCTGGGACTATTCATTGTCTCTTTTCTTCGAAGAGTTCGCATTGAATGTATCTAAGCAGGTCATGGCACAGAGAAGAATTTTTAAGATCTTAAGGATTAGACAATGATAAACTTGAGGTGTACGTTCATTTTTTTAGCAGAAAGATGTGAAGCAACGTGTGTTTCCAGAGCAAATGTGAACTACTTTACAAAGCTTTGAAAGATGCCTTTGATATATGTTTTTGTTTGTGTGATTTGTTAACTTTGTTTTCCAAGACAAGGAATCTTTCCTCACGAGAGTAGCATGATTGAATACCCTGGAATATGGTAATTGTGCTAAACCATACAGCTATAATTGTAACACACTAAATTGGCCAAAACCCTACTTTGAAGTTTAATGCTTGACATATTAAATGCTTCAGATCTCTTTCAGGAAAAATTTCGGTAACAATGAAATCATACTATATTAAATTAAACTGTTTTAGTGTATTTATTTTAGATCATGAAATATTTGAATTTTTTGTTAGTAATAAGAATAGTTTATGAACCTGTCATTGTGAATGAAATAATTATTTAGTGAAGTTTCCATTTAATTCCTTGCATTGATAAATATTCTTTTATGCATCTCTCATTCATCACTCCCTTCTCACTCCCTCTTTAGATCTGCACTCAGTTTTCTGGAGCACATCTGTCATCATTATGCATATAATTAACACAGTGTCTTAGGTAGTGTCATCTGAATTACTGAACAGGGATAATGATTGGGTAATTTGAGATGTCACGATTGACCCCAGATCTTTCTTCTCTGAAGGGTAATAGTACATAATGGTTTCTAAACCCTTTCAATTGAGTGGAATGTACAATTTAAAAGAAAAATATGTAGTGTTTACCTGGATATTTTTAGTTTCTTTTGCTTCCTTTATTATATAGCATGCTAAGTTTCTAAAGCATTCATTTTCATCACTCATATTCCAAATTGCAGTCAGTTTCCTCTGATATTTGTTGGCGTCAGAATTGACTTCAAACTTCTTATTTATGGAATCTCTGCTGGAGTTAACAATGAGCTAAGGTTTGGAGGAAATAATGTATTAAATCAATTGTCTGATTTGATACCTTTGGATCCGAGACTCTGTTTAACAAACACAAGAATCCCTAGGATGCGGTTTGTACCTTCAGTGAACTTACATTTAAATAGGCAAACTAAAGAAGCAGCCCCAGTAAGGAAAACTAAAACCTGATTTTTTTTTTTTTTTAATTTTAGACTCAGGAGGTACATGCACACATTTGTCACATGGGTATGTTGTATAATGGTGGGGATTGGGCTTTTCGTGTACCCATCAGCCAAATAGCATTGTACCCAATAGGTAACTTTTCATCCCTCACTCCCCTCTCACCCTTTTTGAATTCCCAGTGTCTGTCGTTTCTTTCTTTATGTCCATGTGTACCTATTATTTAGCTCTCACTTATAAGTGAGAATATGCATATGCAGCATTTTTCTCTTTCTGTGTTAGCTCACTTAGGATAGTGGCCTCCAGCTCTATCCATGTTGCTGCAAAGGACATGATTTCATTCTTTTTCATAGCTGCATAGTATTTCATAGTGTGTGTGTTTGTATATTCAATATCTTCATAGTATTCTATAGTGTATGTATATATATTCAATTCCATAGTGTGTGTGTTCAATATTGAACGTTCAATAGTCATTGAAAATGTGACATGTATATATCACATTGTCTTTATCTGGTCAACTTTTGGTGGCACTTAGGTTGGTGTCATGACTTTACTATTGTGAACAGTGCTTCAATAAACATATAAGTGCAGGCTGGGTGAGGTGGCTTACGCCTGTGATCTCAGCACTTTGAGAGGCCAAGGCTGGAGGATTGCGAGAGCCCAGGAGTTCCAAACAAGCCTGAGCAACGTGGTGAAACCCTGTCTCTACTTTAATGAAATAATTACAACCCAAGTAAACATGAAAATGCAAGTATCTTTTTAATATAATGATTTTTTTTTCCTTTGGATAGACATCTGTTAGTGAGATTGCTGGATTGAATAGTATTCTAGTTCTGTTTTTAGTTATTTGAGATGTCTTCATACTGTTTTCCATAGAGACTGAACTAATTTACATTCCCACCAACAGTGTATAAGCCTTCCCTTTTCTCTGCATCCATGCCAACATCTGTTTTTTGACTTTCTAATAGTAGCCATTCTGACTGGTGTAGGATAATATCTCAGTGGGGCTTTAATTTGCATTTCTCTGACTAGTGATATTGAGCATTTTTCATGTGCTTGTTGGCTGCTTGAATTTCTTCTTTTGAGAAATGTCTGTTCATGTCCTTTGCTTGGTTTTTAATAGGATTTTTTTCTTTTCTTGTTTGAGTTCCTTATAGCTTCTGGATGTTAGTCTTTTGCCAGAGACATAATTTGCAAATATTTTCTCCCATTCTGTAGGTTGACCATTTACTCTGTTGATTCTCTCTTTTGCTGTGCAGAAGCTTTTTAGATTAATTAAGTCACAGTGGTCTATTTTAATTTTTGTTACATTTGCTTTTGGGGTGTTCATCATAAATTCTTTGCCTAGGCCAATGTCCAGAAGAGTTTTTCCTAGGTTTTATTTAGGATTTTTTATAGTTTCAGGTCTTACATTTAAGTCTTTAATCCATCTTGAGTTAATTTTTGTGTATGGTAAAAGATAGGAGTCCAATTTTATTCTTTTGTATATGGTTAGCCAATTTCCCCAGTACCATTTATTGAATAGGGTGCCCTCTTCCCATTTATTTTTGCCAACTTTGTTGAATATCCATTGTTTGTAGGTATGTGGCTTTATTTCTGGGTTCTCTACTCTGTTCCGTTGATCTGTGTGCATATTTTTTGTACCAGTACCATGCTGTTTTAGTTACTGTAATCTTGTGGTATCATTTGAAGTTAGGCAGCATGATACCTCCGGATTTGTTCTTTTTGAGTAGGATTGCTTTGACTGATTGGGGTTTTTTTTGGCTCCTTATGAACTTTGGGATTGTTTTGTTTTGTTTTGAGACGGAGTCTAACTCTGTTGCCCAGGCTGGAGTGCAGTGGCATGATCACAGCTCCCTGCAGCCTCAAACTCTTGGGCTCATGTGATCTTTTCACCTCAGCTTCCGAAGTACCTGGGACCGCAGGCGTGTGCCATCACACCTGCGTTTTTAAAAAGATTGTTTGTGGAGATGAGGCTTCACCGTGTTGACCAGGCTGGTCTCAAAATCCTGGGCTCAGGATCCTCCTGCTTTGGCCTCGCAAAGTGCTGGGATTACAGGAGTGAGCCACGATGCCTAGCCTGTTTTCTCTAATTCTGTGAAATATGATGTTGGTAATTTCGTAGAAATTACGTTGAATCTGTAGTTTGCTTTGGGCAGTATGGTCATTTTAACGATGTTGATTCTTTCAATCCATGAGCATGAGATGTTTTGCCGTTTGTATCGTTGACAGTTTCTTTCATTACTGTTTTGTTTTCCCCCTGTAGAGATTTTTCCCCTCCTGGGTTAAATGTATTACTGGATATTTTATTTTCTTTTTGTTGCTGTTGCAAATGGGATTGAGTTCTTGATTTGGTTCTCAGCTTGAACGTAAAACTTTGATTTCTGTATAATCTTTCAAGGAATGCTGACTCAGACTTTCACTCTCTCCCTGGGGTTGCCTTTCATTTCCTCTGCATTACCAGGCATCACCCCCAGGGTTTACTGGAAGGCAAGTTGTCTGTCATTTGTTAAGGGAGCAAACTATGGAGTTGTAGTGTTGAGATCTTGAGCTGTTTTTTTTTAATGTTTTCTTATCTATAAAAGAGGATGATAATTAAAAGTTTCCCTGACATTGCCTAGTCCCCTAATAGGCGCTGAGTGAATATTAGCTGTTACTACTTGAACACTTTAATATTTTTTAAAGCCCAAGTGTTGGCAGAAAGTATTTTGTTATTTACTTTTGGCACTTGAGTCAGACTGACATTGTAGGAAATAATTTTTCTCAATACTAAGGGAAGAGGGATGAGAAACAATTAAGAGTACCTACTATGTGGCAGTCACTGCTTTAGGTGGTTAGATCTGTTATTTCTCTTAGTTCTCTTGACACATTTCAGGAGGTAGGTTGCCTTAGCCCAGCTTGATTGATAGCAATGTAACTGAAACCCTTTGAACACATCAGTTTCTCTGAGGCCACTCTACTATGTGCTTAGAGTTGGAATGCCAGCTCCTGATCTTTCTGGCTGCAAAGCTTGTATTTCTTCTATAATAACTCACAGAAATAGTTATGAAATGACTCTCAAAAATCTAGAGTATCAAAGCCTTTTATAAAAAGAGAATTTTCTACCAAAAACACAGAAACTATCAGTTTAAAACACTGCTGATTCTGAAGAGCTTACGCAACTTCACAAGCAAATTGATTTATTCAAATACTGTTTGGAAATAAAATTTTGAGCAAAACAATTTCCCGCCTCCTAGCCTCCTGTTCATCTTAAGTGCTGGAGGCCATGTGATTTCCTGCCATCGGTGATATTAAGGGCCCTTGACTCATTCTGAGATAAAACCAGTAAAATACCTCACCCAAGAAAGTAATTTACTGTGACAAGATCTGGGGGAGAAAAGTATCATGTGTTTTACTTATTTATTTTTGCGTGTGTTTTAGAGCTTTACCACTCAAGGTCTGGTCCATGGGCCCACGTCAGCATTACTTAGACGTTTTTAGAAATTCAAAATCTCAGATTCACCTTCAGCTCTCTTGAATTCAGAGTCTACAATTTCACAAAGTCCCCAGCTACTTGTATGCACAAATTTCAGATTCACTGCTTTAGAAGACAAAACTGGAGAAAACTGTGTGTAGCAATTACCTGAACAATTGTGCTAATTATTAATGTTCAGAAGAGAAGAGTACAAAACCATAGTTTCTTTGCTTAGAGAATTTATAAACTAGTTGCCTATCACTGTAGTAGAGCAGTTGAGAGCTTGGTTGTTGGAGTCCAGCTGCCTGGGTTCAAGTCCCAGCTTACCGACTTGCTTAGATGCATGAGTCTGGTGCATCCCTAGTAAAGGGCTGCAATAAGATCAGATGTCGTCACACATGGTCAGTGCCTAGCATAGTGCCTGCCACATAGTGTTGGTTATTTACTATTAAAGAATCCTGAGATATGTGATTTCTGTAATTTGATTAGAGTTTAAATGCTTAAAATGTGGCATGATTTGATGTATTTGAGAAAAGAAAATAGTCATAGAGTGAAGATAGGATTTCAGGTCTTGGGTTCTAGATCTGGCTGTACCACCAAGAGGCTGCATAACTTTGGGAAGGTTACCTAAGGCTTATCTACATTGTATGGAGATAATGATGTATACCATGGCTACCTGATAGAGTTTTCTGAGGGTCAATTGAAATAATGTATGTGGCCAAGTGTGGTGGCTCATGCCTATTATCCCAGCACTTTGGGAGGCTGAGGCAGGAGGATTGCTTAAGTCCAGGAGTTCCAGACCAGCCTGGGCAACATAGTGAGGCCTGTCTCTACCAAAAAAAAAAAAAATTAAAAACAAAAAAGATAAGTTAGTGAAGCATATAGTGCCATGCCTGTAGTCCCAGCAACTTGGGAGGCTGAGGCAGGAGGATCACTTGAGCCCAGGAGTTCAAGGTTACAGTGAGCTATGTTCATGCCACTGCACTCTACCCTGGGCAACAGAGCAAGACCCTTTCTCTAAAAAATAAAAAAGAAAACAATAAATGTAAAAGTATGTTGTACACTGTAAGGCAGCAAGTGAGAACTGATATTTTCAGACCCCTTTTGTATGGGGGCCTGGAGTTTAGTTACCTTCATAAAGCTGGCTATGTGAAAGACCAGACCAAAATCAATTATTTCTATATCACTATTATGATATAAACAGGTTGAAATAAAATGGTAAGAAAGTGAAAGCGTTAAAAATAAGTTGCACAGGTGTTTTGTCCCATGTGCCTGGTGCTTGCTGGTTTCTGACCCTGACCTAATCGTGACCAGTGTCATTCCTCATAATGCAAATTGTATTTCCTTCAATATTCAGTCCTGTTATGTACAATTTGTATTGTAAAAACCAGGCTATAAAAGAAACACCTGGACTTCATAGAAAGTTGCCGTGCCTATGGAACTGATGCTGGAAGTGTGCAGTGTCAGATGTACAATCCACTGTATACTCTGTGGCATCTCCAGTTTGGGGAGAACATTGCCAATGCATTTTAACCCTATTTTTACTTTTGGTGGAGAGTTATAATAAACAGATTAATTGAAATATCAATCTGGTCTATATTTATTGGCAAAGTATTGAAAAAATATTTGTCAAATGATGAATAGGGTAGATGTTGAAATAAGGGTTGCCCTAGAAGGTAAACTATGATAGCGTTAAAAAGTTGCCTCAGAAAGAATGGCAGGAGAAATCCTCTTATTTTAGTGATAGTTTATTGGTAAATGAAAAGTCTTCCTGAAGGAATCATTAAAATTGCATGTATTTTTTTCTAGCTGGGCACAGTGGTTCACACCTGTCATCCTAGCACTTTGGGAGGCCAGGGTGGGTGGACTGAGCTCAGTCGTTTGAGACCAGCCTGGGCAACGTGGCAAAACTGTGTCTCTACTAAAAATACAAACATTAGCTGGGTGTGGTGGCATGCACCTGTAGTCCCAGTTACTTGGGGGGCTGAGGGAGGAGGATTGCTTGAACCCAGGAGGTTGAGGCTGTAGTGAGCTGAGATGGTGTCACTGTACTCCAGCCTGGGCAACACAGCAACACCCTGTCTCAAAAGAAAATTACATGTATTTTTTTTATTTAAAAAAAAAAAGTTTGTAAAAATGGAGGTCTTGCTGTGTTGCCCAGGCTGTAGTGCAGTGGCTGTTAATAGGCGTAATCATAGCACATTGCAGACTCAAATCCCTGGACTGAAGCAATCCTCCTGCCTCACAGCCTCCTGAGTAGCTGGGAGTACAGGTCCATATCACCGTGCCTGGCTTACACTTACTTATCGTGAATGTTAACTTACAACAGTAAGTACACTTTGATTCACCACATATTTGGTGTATATCTAAAGCTTTTTCAGTGTGATCAGTGAAGAAAGTTTTACCTTACCTATCTTGTATGACCTACATCTGCAATATAGAGTTCATAATTCCTAGTTTCAGTTCTTTGAAATAAATGGAGGCCAGGGGTTGTGGCTCATGCCAGTAATCCCAGCACCTTTGGAGGGCAAGGCAGGCGGGTCACTTGAGGTCAGGGGCTCACAAGCCGCCTGGGTAACATGGTGAAACCCCGTTTCTACTGAAAATACAAAAATTAACCAGGCGTGGTGGTGTGTGATTGTAGGCCCAGGTACTCGGAAGGCTGAGGTGGGAGGATCACTTTAACCATGGAGGCGGAGGTTGCAGTGAGCCGAGATTGCACCACTGCACTCCAGCCTGGGCAAAAGAGTGACAGTCTGTCTCAAAAAAAAAAAAAAAAGAAAGAAAGAAATGGAGACCATAGACACCTGAAAGAAAAGAAAAGAAAAGGAAGGGAGGGAGAGAGGGAGGGAGGGAGGAAGGGAGGGAGACCATAGATACCTGCGAACCAATCTGAGGACATAATCCATTTAAATTTTATCAGGCCCCCCACCCCCCAAAATGTAAGATATCTCGACAACATTTAATTCAGTAGCAGTTTATTTTAGTAATTATGGAGCTTTTCCAAAAAATTCAAGTTAATTTATATTGAAAAACTTCATTTTTATATTCATATTTTCTCAATTTATATTATTAAATCATGTGATGTTGTCAGGCACAACTGGTGTAAACAAGTTTGGGAGGAAACAGAACTGACTCTTGGTACATATTAAACTCAGCTGGTGGAAGTGGGTATATTTGGGTATCAGAAAGTAGTCTGTGAGTCCTGGGCATCCAGTGTCCTTCAGCCAGAATGTTTCACAGGGGGAATAGAGAGCATTGTGGAGAGAGAATCAGCAAGGTTTTATTGCATCATTTGTTTTGGCAATTGGCTGTAAAGAAGCTTGGCATGAAGGGAGGTATTTTGGTTTTTGGTTTGTGGAGCCTTTTTGCTTAACATTTTGTGAAGACTAACTTAAGGTCATTTGGCAAACGTGTTATTTCACAGCATAAAAGCTTCTATTCTCATGAGGCAAGAAGCAAGAACACATTTTTCTTTGCCACTGAATGTCTCTCACTCTGTTTTGGAATTGTGTTTAACACATAAAATCTGCACTGATTTTGGACTTCATTGAAAGAGATTCTTTAAGGTTGATTCGGGATGGAAATGAGGTAGTCTAGTAATTTTCAAAGTGCTACTGAATTATATAACGGTCTTTGTGAAACCAGAGGAACCCAAATTTTAGAGCAAATAAAACTTTACATTTTAAATTTGTTCATGTTTTTAAATGAATGTCTTTTTGCTTTTTCGTTCAAAGAGCATTTTGACAAAGAACATAATTGAAGTGTATGGGAGTGTGTATAGAATATATTGACTTCTTAAAAACGGAGGTTGTTTTCCCCCCTCCTAGTTTCCAGCATATAATGGGAAGTTTAACTAAATGTGTATGAAATAATTTTTTTTTTTTTTTTTTTTTTGAGACGGAGTCTCGCTCAGTCGCCCAGGCTGGAGTGCAGTGGCGCAATCTCGGCTCACTGCAAGCTCCGCCTCCCAGGTTCACGCCATTCTCCTTATGAAATAAATTTTTAAAAAATTATATACTGTAAGTCATGCATATTCTTGCCATTTCGGAAAGGTCAAGATAAAGTATTGTATACTACTGTCACTCTGTTAATGAAGAGAGTATGTGCTGTACCTTGACAGAACACTGGAATTGAAGGCAGAAGCTGAAGTTTCAGACCCTGGCCTGATTGACGTCTGGTACAGCATTTAATTATTCTGAACCTCAGTTTCTCCTGTGAAGTGATGGTGATAGGTCTCTTTCATCCACAAAATGGGGGCAGTAATACCTACCTCAGAGGGCTATTGTCAGGATTCAGTGAGATATATTAAAAACAATTAAGAAAAGAGATAATCATTTTATTACTAAAAAATTTTTTTTTATAAAATAAGGAGAAAAAATAAAAATAAAACCTATTAAAAGCATTTAGCTCTGTGTCACAGAGTATTTGATAAATGTAGCATTTATTATTTTAAAAATGCAGAGGTGACCGAATGCTCCAGGCCATTACCCTTGAGCCTGGCACTTCTATTTATGTTGGGCTTAATGCCCTCTTGCAGAGTAATAGCACTTTTGGACATTTTGTTCAAACCCGTTTCCTCCCATGTCCTGCCTAATGCCCCAAAATAGAGTGAAATTATAGCTAAGGGACTAATCGCCGGTTACTTGCACCTTGGCTTTTGTTGCCTGGTGAACTGCTGGCAATTAATGTGCTGTGAGTGTCCTGTGGAGTCCTATGTGGCAACTTTCTCCAGCTGAAATAAAGGAGGGCAGCACTGAAAAGGCTGGACAGGCTTTTTTCTTCCCTCTCTTCCATTCTTAGCAGTGTGACTGTGGCTACACAGTCTTCCCAGTTCCAGTAGCTGGCACCTGCTCCTGCAGGGAAGGCTTCTCTGGGTTGGCAGTGCCTCGGCACCTACTGCCTTGCTTGTCGCTAGCTCTCCTGCCGCATCCCAGGTGTCAGACCTCCTAGGTGGTTTTTATTTTTGTTTTGTTCTGTTTTTAGTGTAGCTAACTATATCATGAAGAAATGGTCCCAAAGGGATTATTTGCTAGTCCTTTCTCGTCCCTCCCACATGACATCTCAGCTATATAGGAGGGAGGGAAACCATTGTTTACAACATTTATGCAACTTTTATTTCTGGAAAGGGTAACCAACCAACAAAAAGAATTTGCAGAGGACTCAGTGAATTATGGGTCTGGGGAAGCATCCTGGTCAGTTTATCTAAGTCCATGGAAGAGAGAAATTATCATATTACATGTTGGGACAGCCAATTAGAACCTCTGCATGCCCCAGAAAAGCCTAGACTTCTTGCCTAAGGCTAACCTTTCCTGCACCTCTGGTGTTTCTCTGAAGATAAGGACTATTGAATTAATTCCTTTGGAAGTCTAGGAAAGTAGCATTTTGAATGCTTTATTTTGTTCCACAAGAAGCTTTAAAAGGAAAATGTGTCTCTAGGTATAGTCTCAGAAGCTCCAGTGAAGTTTTACAGTAATTATTGATTAGAATTTTATGTGGCTCTGGGCTGGGTGCGGTGGCTTATGCCTGTAATCCTAGCACTTTGGGAGGCCAAGGCGGGCGGATCACCAGAGATCAGGAGTTCGAGACCAGCCTGGCCAACATGGTGAAATCCCACCTCTACTAAAAATACAAAAATTAGCTGGGTGTGGTGGCAGGCGCCTGTGATCTCAGCTACTTGGGAGGCTGAGGCAGGAGAATTACTTGAACTTGGGAGAGGCAGAGGTTGTAGTGAGTCAAGATTGCACCACTGCACTCCAGTCTGGGAAACAAAGTGAGGCTCCGTCTCAAAAAAAAAAAAAAAAGAAAAAAGTATTTTATGTGGCTGTGGTTAAAATGTAAAGACCACAAAATGAGGTACTGTGCACAGTATTAAGGTTGTTAGTGTAATACAGCTTATTCAACTGACGTTTTGCATTAGTTTGAATCACATATGAAATCACATATGTTCACCGGAGTGTAGAAAGCATTAAAAATAATATACATTGATTTTATAAGAACCAGGAGGAAAAACAGGGAACAGTAAGTGTAGCATCTATAAGATTTGGATCCCGTAAACCTTCAGGATATTAGCCTTTGTTAAATAACAAAACCCAGTGAGAAAAACACACGTAATTTGAAAGCACTTGTGACATAAAATGATTGATTGATTGATTGATTTTTTATTTTTTTGAAATGAAGTTTCATTGTCGCCCAGTCTGGGGTGCAGTGGCATGATCTTGGTTCACTGCAACCTCCACCTCCTTGGTTCAGGAGATTCTCCTGCCTCAGCCTCCCGAGTAGCTGGAATTACAGGTGCCCGTCATCACTCCCAGCTAATTTTTGTATCTTTAGTAGAGACAGGGTTTCACCATGTTGGCCAGGCTGGTCTTGAACTCCTGACCTCAGGTGATCTGCCCACCTCAGCCTCCCAAAGTGCTGGAATGAAAGACGTGAGACACCGTGCTGGGCCTGATTTTTTAATTCTATATGCAGAATGGAGAATTGAAAGCCCAGTAACTGGTTCAAAACAATAAATGGCCCATATACTGCCCTGAGAGAAACTGAATGCTGACTTAAATTTTATTTTTTGGAGGTGACTTTAGTTAATGGTTAAGATACAACCAAAAATATGCATTATTACTGTTCAAAGAATAGTTTTTTAAAATCCTACCTCTTTTATTTAAAAAAAAAAAATACTCCTTATCGTGCTGGTGCTTGAATGTACGAAATGGTGCTTTAAGTGGAATAGGCTTATGGAACAAATTCAAGACCAATATCATTCATTTGTGAGTACAAAGAGCTGAATAATGAGCTTGGCAAATGCGTTAAGATGTTAAACAAAATACTGTTAGAACAAAGGAATGACTCACTCTGACTGTGAGAGAATCTTCCCTCCTCTCCAGAGTTGGAACATTTAAAGCAGGGCTTTGACAAGTGAGCAGGACGTCAATTAGTGAAGGAGTAAATGAGAATTTTATTGGTCTGAGCAAAGGCATCGAGGTACGTGAAAGTCCATGGAGTACTTGGCCACCACTGAAGGATCTACCAGTGCAGAACCCACCATTGCTATGCATGCTCTTTTGCCTTTGAATATGGGGGTGGGGATGGAATTGGTGACAGGATGAATCTTGTATGGGAGGCCAGAACCAGATGGTGAGGGGCCTTCCATGTGGTGCTGAAGACAGTGAGAAGCTTCAAGAGTGCTTGATATGACCTGATAGCCCTGTCACTGGATTGGAGTAATGCTTCAGGCCTGCCAGCCTTGACACCTATTTGTGCACTGTCCTCTATTTGACAAACGTTTTTTTTTTTTGGAGGTGGGGGACAGGGTCTGGCTCTGTCATCTAGGCTGGAGTGCAGTGGTACAATCACGACTCAATGCAACCTCGACCTCCTGAGCTCAAGCAACTTACCTACCTCAGCTTCCCGAGTAGCTGGGACTACGTGCATGTGCCACCACACCCAGCTAATTTTTAAATAATTTTTTACTGGCCGTAGCAATGCTGGCCTGTTAACTGATAACTGAAACTTAGGTTCACGTTTATGTAAAGTGTGTAAAACCTATTAGAGCATGCATGGAAGGCACTCAGTAAAGGTTTGGTTCCTTTTGCCCCTCGGTAAGTTTAGTTTACCATCTTCCTGCCTGCCATTCTGACTTTATTAAATCAACCTGTGGACCAGAGTGTTAATGAGATGTTATTGCAGAAGAGATTGAGAAAATTGGTATATCTTGCAGATAACATACAGAATTTTTTTGTAACATAAAAAATGCAGTTTTATTATTGCTTGTGCCTCAACTGCTTAAGTGAATATTAAAGGGCTTGGAGAAAAAATAAATAATTTTTTAGTAGAAACAGGGTTTTGCCATGTTGCCCAGGGTTTCTCCATGTTGCCCAGGGTTTCACCATGTTGCCCAGGCTGGTCTTGAACTCCTGGGCTCAAGTGATCCTCCTTGCCTCAGCCTCCCGAAGTCCAGGATTATAGGTGTGAGCCACTACAACCAGCCACAAACTCTTATATATTTATTAAATCTGTATTAGGATCCTTTCCATCAGAAAAACAGGCACAAACTGGTTTGAGGAGAAAATGTAGGCGCTTATTGGCCTATGCTAGATCTAGCTGTGCTAGGAAACCAGGAAACCGGAGTATTTTGTCATCAGGACTCAGTGTATTTCCTGTGGCTTTTTCCATATGCCCCTGGTAGCTTTAAGGTGGTTCCAACATAGCTCTGGGTTCCATTCCATCCCTTCCACCAAGCATATCTGAATGAACTTTCACAAAAGGGCATAATTTCAGAATCAAACTGTGTAATTGGAAACCTGATACTCTACTGGCATTGATCAAAGGCTGTCCTAGATTGAGTGGAGGGGGATGGTTCCCCAATGAAAAAGTTTGTTCTGTTATCAGAAAAGTGGGGACATGGATGCTGAGTGACAAATGCCAACTTGCAACCTAGGCCTGGTTCATAAGGGCTTCTCATCCTTAATCTTTCGAGTAATACGTTTGTCACTCTTTCTCTTCACTTGCCGGTGAGCATTGGCCAGAGTGTCCTTTAGTTACTGTTTGCCGCTCCACTAGACTGTGAGCTCCTTGAAATTGAGGCTTCTTTCCTTCATGTCAACAGCGTTAACATAGATGATGTACCAAGAATCTTGCTATGTATTAGGTATGCAGAGATAAACCAGATCGGAACATGTTCTCATAAGGTACTTATCTTGATGCGGGACTTGGGTCATAAATGTGATTTAAGTACTCTGGTGTACTCTAGTGTATTTGTGGGACTTCATACCTGGGTACTTCATTTTACAAAGATTTCTATTTTTAGAGCCAGTATGAATTTCTATGTGAGATACTGTTGTGTGTTTTATTTGTTTTGATTTTTTTAGAAGCAGACTTTTAATATTATTACCATGTGCCTTTAAACACCTAAGGGAAGCTAATGAACTAATGAACTATTTGTTGAAGCCTCCACTAGACAAATGTACAGAAATGGAAGTGGGGTGATGGGTTTAATTTTTTGATTTTGCCTTTGTCATGGTAGGAAGCTTATTTTTAAAAATTTTACCTTCTATGTGCTTTACTGGAGTATAATTTTGTATGCAATAACATGTACCAATTTTTACTACACAATTAAATGAGTTGTGACAAGTGTACAGTCATGTTACCACCTCTAAAATTCATGATTTAGAACATTAGAAAGCTTATTTTTATAAGTAATACACAATGTGAATGTACTTTCTCATTTAAGTAACGGGAGCTGGTTGGGTGTGGTGGCTCATACCTATAATCCCAGCACTTTGAGAGGTCGAGGTGGGTGGATCACTTGACCCCAGGAGTTCAGGACTAGCCTGGGCAACATGTAGAAACCCCAACTCTACAAAAAATATGAAAATTAGCTGGGTGTGGTGGCATGCACCTGTGGTCCCAGCTACTCAGGAAGCTGAGGTAGGAGGATAGCTTGAGCCTGGAGGCAAAGCTTGCAGTGAGCCATGATTGTGCCACTGCATTCCAGCCTGGGCAACAGAGCAAGACCCTGTCTCCAAAAACTAAAAATAAATAACAATAGCATACAAAAATGACTCAAAATGAATTCAGAAGGTTGAACTCACCAGCATTAACGGCATACAGATAAGAATATGCTGCATAATTCTGTTCTGGATCAAAACATGTATTTTCCTTCTGTATACAAGCTGAAGTGTATAATTAGTCCATATGAACTGTAGAGTTGGAATATGTGTTTCAAGAGATTTGGCTTTTGTATGCAGCAAAGTGCTACTTTATGAAAGGAAGAGAATGATTATACTGATATTTGATAAGTGAATAAACTGCCTACTTGTATCCTGTCTAAAAATGTGTCTGGCAGTGACCATGGAAACGTGGCCTCAGGGAGTCCCCTCTGGAGGGTCAGAAATAGCAAGAGGGAAATAGAGAGGCTGTCTGGTTACTGCCAGCAGGTGTTGAGAAAAGCTTGCAGTCATCATGGGTAAAACTCCTGAGACATCCATGGGAGTAGCTTATGGTGGGCATTGTACATCAATAAGATTGGGGTTTCTGAGTTTTTACCCTAGGAGCAATGGGAAGAGGGCAGAGGCAAGACTGTACAAATGGGTGGATGGGGTACATTGAGGAAAACAGGCAGCCCTACAGGAAGGTAGGAAACATGGGAATTGATGTCATGAATGAAATAATCTGTACAGATGTAAAGCAGGAAGGAAGAAGGGGGCTAGGACTGAGCCTTGAAGAATTCCACTAGTAATGACCAGAGGGAGGATGCCAGGTGGGCGAGGAGTGGCCTGGGTAGTTGGGGAAAGACAGATGAATGTGAGGTAAAAGTCAGGGGAAAAGAGTCTTTTAGGAAGGAGGTAAATGGAGAAATTCTGCCAAGGGGTCGTTGTAAGGTGAGAACTGAGACCTACCCATTGCACTCAACCCAAGTGGAGGTTGCTAGTGATCAGGAACCTCTGCGAAGGGTGATGGTGCAAAAGCCATGTTAGATGTTTGTTGAGACAAACTTGAGAAATATCTAAATGTTATTACAAATGATCTCATCAAGAAGTAAAAACTGACAAGATCCTGAGAAGGCAGGAGAAGGTGGATTTCAGACCTCACTGCAGGGAGGACACACTGACCCTATGTAACAAGAAGGAAGGTGTAAAGAACAGGGATGTAGGGGCTGGGCATTACGGCTCATGCCCATAATCTTAGCACTTTGTGAGGCTGACGTGGGTGGCTTGCTTGATCCCAGGAGTTCAAAACTAGATGGGGGCAACATAGTGAGGCCGTCTCTACCAAAAATAAATAAATTAATAGCCGGACATGGTGGCACATGCCTGTAGTTCCAGCTACTCTGAAGGCTGAGGTGGGAGATCAGTTAAGCTGTGAGGTTGAGGCTGCAGTGAGCTATGATCATGCCACTGCACCTGCAGCCTGGACAGTAGACTGAGGCATTGACACACATGCACACACATACACACTTTTTGTGTGTCCACACACAAAAAGAATATGTTGTGTATAGGTTTCAGGGAGTTACTATTTTTTTTCTTTTTCTTTTTTTTTTTTTTTTTGAGACAGAGTCTTGCTCTGCTGCCCAGGCTGGAGTGTAGTGGTGTGATCACTGCAGTCTTGACCTCCTGGGGTCAAGCAATCTTCCCACCACAGTCTTCCAAGTAGCTGGGACCACAGATGTGCACCACCGTGCTTGGCTAATGTATTTTTTGTAGAGACAAGATCTTGCTATGTTACCCAGGCTGGTCTCAAACTCCTGGACTCAAGTAATCCGCCTTCCTCGGCCTCCTAAAGTGCTGGGATTACAGGCTTGAACCACCGCGCACAGCCGGGAGTTACTGTTTTCTAGTGTGCATGTCCAGACTCAAACATTGTGATGGAAAATACATTTCTGCATTAGCTGGTTTAGTGTTTCTCGCTTTTTTTTTTCGTTATTGCCCTTTAAGGAGAAAAATTAAATTTAAATGAGTTATATTTATTAAGTAACTCAAAATCTTTAAATTTTTTTTTAATTTTACATTTTTGAGATTGTGAGGGTTTTTCTTTTTTTTTTTTTGAGACAAGGTCTTACTCTGTTACCCAGGCCAGAGTGCAGTGGTGTGATCACAGCTCACTGCAGCCTTAAGCTCCCAGGCTCAAGCAATCCTCCCAGCTCAGCTCCCACCACCCACTTCTCCGAGTAGCTGAGACTACAAGTGTGTGCCACTATGCATGCCCAACTAAATTTTGTATTTTTTGTAGAGATGGTTTTGTTTTTTTTTTAGATGGTGTCTCGCTCTTTTGCCCAGGCTGGAATGCGGTGGTGGGATCTTGGCTCACTGCAACCTCCGCCTTCAAGTGATTCTCATGCCTCAACGTCCCCAGTAGCTAGGATTACAGGTGCACACCACCATGCCCAGCAAATTTTTGTATTTTTGTTAGAGACAGGGTTTCACCATGTGGGCCAGGCTGGTCTTGAACTTATGACCTCAAGTGATCCACCCGCCACTCCCAGCAGAGATGGAGGTTCGTCATGTTGCCGGGCTAGTCTTGAACTCTCTGAGTTCAAGTGATCAGCCTGCCTTGGCCCCCCAAAGTTCTGGGATTACAGGCATGAGCCACCATGCCTGGCCCAGAATCTTTTAGTTTTATTCTGATGAGATAAATAATAAATAATATAATTTTGTCAGGTTTGAACTTTGGAGGGCCACAGATCATTGTAATATCTATGATGCTTTGCCCCCTTTATTATTAATTTGCTAAGGCTACCATAATAAAATACTTCACACTGGGTGGCTTAAATAACAGAAATCTATTTTCTCACAGGTCTGGATATGAGAAATTCAAGATAAAGGTGTCAGCAGGTTTGATTTCTCCGGAGGCACCTCCCCCTTCTGGCTCTGTGTTCGCATGACTTTTCCTCTGTGCATGCACGCCCTGGTATCTGTGTGTCCACATTTTCTTCTCTTATAAGGACACTGGTCGCATTGGATTATTGTCTACTCATATGACTTCATTTAATCTTAATTACCTTTTTAAAGACTGTCTCTCTAAATACAGTCACATTCTGCTGTCCTAGAGGGTAGGGCTTCAACATATGAATTTTAGGGGGATGTAATTCAGTCTAGAACACCTCCCAATAAGCTACTTTTGCCTCCCCTCCACCACAGAGGCACACTGCCCCTTTGAGAAGGCATGAGCTAATTGATAAAGGTTACTCTCTATTTTGCTTACTGGGTAGAGTACTGGGGATGTAAAGTTGCATTCCTCTATTGAGCACCTAATGTATGTTGGGTACCATACCAGTCTCTGGGAATATAAATGTCTCGAAGGAATTCTTCAACATATAAACTAAATATAAACTAAAATGCTGTAATATAATGATAAATATACTAACAGACTGAGATGTTCATTAACTGTTTCTTGAATGGATAACTGAAGTGGCCGTGATTAATTCTGCTGAAAGTAGTTAGAAACAACTGCACAGGAGAGGTGGCGTTTTTTGGAGGTGGATGAATTGGATTTGTGAATATAGAGCTGTGATCAGGCCACTGCACTCCAGCTGGGGTGACAGCAAGACACCATCTCAAAAAAGAAGAGAAAAGGAAATCCAAGTAGAAACACAACTGAAGGTGCCTCAGGCATGGAGGAGTGAAAATGCAGGCCTTATTGGAAGAATCATGAATAGCATAGTATTTAGAAACCTTAGGGAGTATGTTGAGAAGAAGAAATAGTGAGATGTGGAGCCAGATTCTGAAGGATGTTGAATACGATTTTGCTGAGGGATTTGAATTTTTTTCTTTGCGCAATGAGGAATTAACAAAGTGAGCAGGAGTGTGACACTCCAGGAGGCCATGTCAAATGCTTATATTGTGCCCTCCAGAAGCACAGACACCACATCAAAGGGAGTGCCATTCACATCCTAGACATGAGCTCACATGAGAGTGGCTGGTGTAGAGATTTCAGGCTTCTCAGTTGAATCCTGGAGCTGCAGAGGAGAGAACTCTTCCTTCATAAATTCCACCAGCCACCCCTCTATGCACATACACACACCACTTTGTGGCGTACATACATGTGTCTCCTGCACCATTGCATATGCCTCCTGGATGTCCCCAAAGGTGGTATCTCTTGTCACTTCTTCTCTGCCACTCTTAGGTTCCTAATTGCTGTCTCTCACCCACTTTGAAACCTGACACAGTCACCTGTGTCACCTGTGGCCCATGCCTTGAAGGCATGGGCCAATGAAATGTGCATGCCTATAGCACATGTGCCCTGGCATGTGGTGGGGGTGTTGTGAAAAGCTGAGGGTGGGGGCTTCTCTTTATGAAGGTAAAGCTGTAACATTTGACTGCTTCTTCGAGTAGGGCTTTCATGGTATGCAGTAATATAATAAATAATTAAAGTCTTCATTGACGAAGAGAAGCCTTTCCCAATTTGCATGAAGGTGAATTGAATTGGTTATGACAGTGAAAGTGATATGATCAGGAAAATGTTTTTAGAAAAATAGTCCTAGTGGCAAAATAGAATTTGGATTAGATGGGAGTTGGGACAGTGAGAGGGGAGGTGGTCAAGAGAACATGTTTTCATATGCTCCACTTTGCTAGGACAGGAATCCCTGGGCACGTGACTTAGGAATGAGAGAAACGTAAAACACACAATGATCCAGCATATAAAAGGTAATAAGCACCTGTGACTTCCTTTTCCTTCCTCTTTACTCTTTTGTTTGCAAACCCTCTTTGATGACTCTTTTTAAAAAAAAATTGTATTATTATTATTTTTGTGTGTGCGAGACGGGGTCTTAGTCTGTCGTCCAGGCTGGAGTGCAGTGGTGTGATCACTAGTCACTGCAGCCTCGACCTCCCAAGCTTCAGTGATTTTCCCACCTCAGCCTCTTTAAGTAGCTGGGACTACAGACATGTGCTACCACATGCCTGGCTAATGTGTGTATTTTTTGTAGAGTCAGGATTTCACCACGTTGCCCAGGCTATTCTCCAACTCCTGAGCTCAAGCAATCCGCCTGCCTCGGCCTCCCAGAGTGCTGAGACTGCAAGTGTGAGCCACCATGCCTGGTTTTGATGACTCATTGTGGAGAGTGCTTTAAGAGCAGCATTTTTCTCCCCTGATAAGTTACATGTTTGTTATTTTGCAGCTTTTAGGATTTAATTTACTTTCAGTATTCAAGCAGCATGTTGATCAGGAGGTCCCAAGGATGCCAGTGAAGTTCATCTGTCTATTTTGAGATTGTTGTTGTCCCTGGGCTCAAGGAGGTTAAATAATTTGTTCAAGCTTCTACAAGGTTATTGTACGGCTGAGGAAATGGCGGTATTAAATCTCCAAATGACTTGTTTTGTTTCACAGTAAATTGGGATAGAGCCAAGATTTGTAATCATTCCTGTGTTCCGCTAAGACTCCAAAGTTGAGCCAGGCACTAATTGGGCAGACTGTCCTATCCAACTATCAGGTTCATTCCTATTGGACTTTATTCTGAGAGAAGAAAAAGGGCCTCTTTGCTCCAGATATTTGGAAACATTTGTGTTATTGGGTCATGGATAGGAAAGAGCCTCAGAAATCCTCTGCCCCAGTGCCTACATGTTATTGGTGAGGTAATTAAAGCTCCGGAGAGGCTGTAACTTAAATGACACAGATGTTTGGTGACAGGAAGCAGGACTCCTGATTCCAAATTTAATGTTTTTTTTTCAATTAATATGTGATCTATCCCTGTAACTTGAAAAAACAAATATACAAAAACTCAAAAGAGGTAAATTCATTTGTGTCAAAAAGAAACGACAAAAAGGACTGCAACAATTTAGGTAAAACATTTGACTACTTTGTATGGACTTTAAAGTATACAGATTGTGAACAAGGACTGAAAGTTAGTCAATGAAGGTATAGAAAACTTACTTTCAGGGTAAGCGAGGAAGCGTCTCTTTTTGTGATGTAAATCAGAATAGAATTGCCCAGATACAGGCTATCTTTTATTTCACAAGGGTCTTGTAAACCAGTAATAAATGTGCTTTCTATTTGCAGTTTCAGCTAACCTCTATAAATTAGAAAAATAAATAGATACTGGTGAATCAGACACCTGCAGAGCTACTTGATAGGCCTTCCCTCAAGAGCCAGATATAAGTCTGTGTTTGTGTGTTCAGTGGGTAATATATCTAGGATGTGCATTGCTAAGAGACAAAATACAAATTTTTTGGTTCCCAGAGGTCTGAGATGGTTCCCACTTCTTTAGATTATATCAGATAATTTGTAAGACATGAGACTGATAAAAGACGATGTGACACCCTGTAATTCAATACAGGAACTCACAGAAGATCTCTGGAATCATTTTGGTTTTCTAATATATTAACAGTTTGTGAGGAAAGGAAGGAAGCCAGGTTATATACATTGAAAAGTATGCACAGATGCACCCAGCATCCACAGAGATGTGTTTCCATTTGTATTTTAGTACATTGGCAAATTACAAAGGGCTGGGAAAGTGGGAGATGAGAGATTGCAATTTGTGAAACTATTATTTTAGAGCTGAATTGTCCAGGGAATGTACAATTCAACTTTAAAAGAAATGTAAAAGAAAATAAGAAGACATTTTGTGTGATGTCTGTGTCAGATTTCTTACCTTTATAGAGGGGCGTTGCTTCAAGGTTGTATCTTGTAATCTTACTGCTAGGGGCTTATGGCTGTGTGATTCTTCCCGGGATTGGTCAGACCTCAGCAGAGTCATGAACATTTCAGACCTTATTGTGACTCTCTTCATGTCACCACTTTCTGTTTATTGGTTTTTATTTATTTACTTATTTTGAAACAGGGTCTTGCCCTTTTGCGCAGGCTGGAGTGCAGTTGTATAAACATGGCTCATGGAAGCCTCAACTTCCTGGGCTCAGATGATCCTCCCACCTCAGCCTCCCAAAGGGCTGGGACCACACGCACGCACCACCATGCCTGGCTAATTTTTTGTATTTTTTTGTAGAGATGGGATCTTGCTATGTTGCCCAAACTGGTCTTGAACTCCTGGCCTCAAGCTGTCCTCCAACCTTGGCCTCCCAAAGTGCTGTGATTACAGGCGTGAGCCACTGCATCCAGCCTGATTTATTTATTTATTTTATTTGGTTTTTTTTTTTTTTTTTTTTTTTTTTGAGACAGTCTCGCTCAGTCACCCAGGCTGGAGTGCAGTGGCCTGATCGTGGTTCACTGCAAGCTCCGCCTCCCGAGTTCATGCCATTCTCCTGCCTCAGCCTCCTGAGTAGCTGGGACTACAGGCGCCTGCCACTACATCCGGCTAATATTTTTTGTATTTTTAGTAGAGACAGGGTTTCACTGTGTTGGCTGGGATGGTCTCGATCTCCTGACCTCATGATCCTCCTGTCTCAGCCTCCCAAAGTGATGGGATTACAGGCGTGAGGCACCGCGCCTGGTCACCTGATTTATTTTTAATACGTTAAAGTTTAATTATTAGGGACAGAGGAGCAACTTTAGACTCTCTGCACTTCAAATATTGGGATTTAGGGCCAACTTTATTAAGTAGTATTATCTTCCATATATATTTGTGTAGCTTCCCTCATAAAATTTCTATCCTAGGAAAGATCAGAATGTTAATTTTAGTTAACCTAATAAATATCTAGATATTTTAAGTTAATTTATTGGATATAATTTCAAATCAAATGTATGTATTAATTATGTTTCTGAGCTTTTTCTAAGTCTTCTTTTTTTAAAATTTTTAAATTTTTTTATTTTGTGGAGATGCGGTCTCACTCTGTGGCCTAGGCTGGTCTCAAACTCCTAGACTCAGGTGATCCTCCTGCCTCAGTCTCCCAAAGTGCTGGGATTTTAGGCATGAGTGCTGTGCCCAGCCTAAGTCTTCTATTTTAAAGGCCTTCCTTGCTGTACATACTCTTTGCTTCCTGGGACATTGATAAGTTTAACCCAGAAGTAGCTGCAACATAGAGGACAGTAACTCAGACCCACATTTGACAGATCTTCTCTTTTCACTCCCTTATTCTGCCTCCTGGTCTTATCATTTAGCTTAATATTTAATATGACATTAGAATTGTCTAATGAGTGTTGGTACTGAGAATTGACTATGACTGCGCAACACATCTTTCTTTCTTCCAAAATTGGCAAAACGACAGTTGGTTAATCATTCTGCAGGGTGGTACCTAGTCAAATGGAGTCCTATCTTTCGAAAGGCCGGGCTCGGTGGCTCACGCCTGTAATTCCAGCGCTTTGGGAGACTGAGACAGGCGGATCTCCTGAGGTCAGGAGTTTGAGACCAGCCTGGCCAACATGATGAAACCCTGTCTCTACGAAAAATACAAAAATTCACTGGGCGTGGTGGCAGGCACCTGTAGTTCCAGCTACTTGGGGGGGCTGAGGCAGGAGAATTGCTTGAACCTGGGAGGCAGAGGTTGTAAAGAGCTGAAATTGTACCACTGCACTCCAACCTGGGTGACAGAGTAAGACTCCGTCTCAATAAATAAATAGATAAATAAATAAACCAGCCATTTAAATAATCATTCATTCCCTTTTTTCTTCAATAACTACTACATTATAGAGGAATTCAGAGCCCAGGATCCTTGCCCAACCCCCCACCCCATGCTGTGTGACTTGATTATATAACTTAATCTGTCTGAGCCCATTTCCTTGTCTATACTATGAAGACAATTATAGGGCTCAGTTGTGTGAATTAAATAAGATATTATCTAGAAAACATTCTCTCTGGCTTTAGAACTCAGTAAGAACTCAGTAAACATTAGTTATTAATCAGTTACTATATGAAAAATCATTGTACAGCCATGCTCAAAATTATGTTTTAGAGAGGCACTTAATTTGTATCACATTTTTCAATTTCTAAAAGCTGCTGTCTTGCATTCTCATTTGAACTTCAAGAAAATGAGTGATGATGATTGAGATGAAGAGTCACCAAAGTTCTTACCAATTTTAGGAAGTTAGTATTTTATTTATAATTATTTTCTACTTTCCATGGTTAAGGACAGTACCAACCCTTTGCAACATCTATTTTGTTTTTTTTTTTTGTTTTGTAGAGCTGTGATCTCACTATGTTGACCAGGCTGGTCTCAAACTACTGGTCCGTCCTCCCGCCGTGGCCTCCCAAAGTGCTGGAATTATAGGCATAAGGCACTGCACCAGCCTAACACAGCCCATTTTATTTCTGAGATTTCCTTATGGTTTTTAGGCCAGCAATGTAAGGTTGACCCTCAGTTTTGCCTTGGAAGTTAGAGTATAACGTCTGTCTCTTTAAGACAGTTGATTTTAACCCCAGCTGCAAATTAGGATGACCTGGGAGAGACTTTGGCTGTTACTGATGAAATACAGATGCCTGGCCCCGTGCCCCAGAGTCTGATTAAGTGGTCTAGGTTGGGCCTGTGGCATCAGCAAGTTTGAACTGTGCAGCCACTGCTCTAAGGAATACTTTTTAGTGTGCTTTACTTTCCCCCACCTACCCCCATACCCTGCTCCCAAATTAAAAGCCTATAGCTCATCAGCAAATTGCAACAATTCCAGATAGTCTATAGATTAACAGCAGTTAATTTGTAGATAAATGAATTAGCTAAGTACATATACTGTTTAAAAAAAATTTTTTTTTTTTTTTAAACGGAGTCTCGCTTTGTCGCCCAGGCTGAAGTGCAGTGGCGCAGTCTCGGCTCACTGCAAGCGCTGCCTCCCAGGTTCACACCATTCTCCTGCCTCAGCCTCCCGAGTAGTTGGGACTACAGGTACCTGTCACCATGCCTGGCTAATTATTTGTATTTTTAGTAGAGACAGGGTTTCATCGTATTAGCCAGGATGGTCTCGATCTCCTGACCTGGTGATGCGCCTGCATCGGCCTCCCAAAGTGCTGGGATTGCAGGTGTGAGCCACCGTGTCTGGCTGTTTAAAAATATTTTAAGGGTTGGGTGTGGTGGCTCACACCTGTAATGCCAGCACTTTGGCAGGCTGAGGTGGGTGGATCACCTGAGGTCAAGAGTTCGAGACCAGCCTGGCCAACATGGTGAAACTCCGTCTTTACTAAAAATACAGAAATTAGCTGGGTGTGGTGGTGCACACCTGTAGGCCCAGCTACTTGGGAGGCTGAGGCATGAGAATTGCTTGAACGCAGGAGGTGAAGGTTGCAGTGAGCTGAGATTGCACCACTGCACTCCAGCCTGGGCAACAGAGTGAGACTCTGTCTCAAAAAAAAAAAAAAATTAATTAAGTCCGTTTGTGTTTTATCAGTACAGATTAACCATAACATATTTCTTGGAGTACTAAAAATTTATTTGGAGTTTCAATAACATTATATAGGCCGGGCGCGGTGGCTCAAGCCTGTAATCCCAGCACTTTGGGAGGCCGAGACGGGCGGATCACCAGGTCAGGAGATCGAGACCATCCTGGCTAACACGGTGAAACCCCGTCTCTACTAAAACTACAAAAGAAAAATTAGCCGGGTGCGGTGGCGGGCGCCTGTAGTCCCAGCTACACGGGAGGCTGAGGCCAGAGAATGGCGTGAACCCGGGAAGCAGAGCTTGCAGTGAGTGGAGATCATGCCACTGCACTGCAGCCTGGGAGACAGAGCAAGACTCCGTCTCAAAAAAAAAAAAAAAAAAAAAAAAATTCTCTTGATTCTTGTCACTCTATAAGACCCTTACTGTTCTCCTTTTGAAGATTCTGATCACACCAATTTATGAAAACACTTGTTTTGGTTTACATGAGTAATCTCTGATTTTGTAGCAAATAAATGTGTTTAGCCATCCTGAGACAAATTCATTCATAATCTTCAGAGAAGATTCCCTGAGGGCATGAATGTTCCATATGCTTGTAATGATGGAATATACCTTCGGGAGAGGAACTTATACCTTCGGGAGAGGAACTTCCTTGTTTAAAAACACTTTTAACAACTGCTGAGGACTATGGGTGTTGTGATTAAATTAAAGTGGTCATTGAGCTGTGGAGTGTTTAATTCTGTGGTTTCTTCTGATCTTTGTCTGCCTTTGAGTACAGCAGCACTGTTTCTGTTCTATAGATCTGGTAGCTGTTAGGAATGCCATGCATGTTTGCTGAGAATTGGGTGGTAATTTTATGTACAATAACTGCTGATTGGGTTGCCCAGGGTTGAGTTTTTTTTTTTAATTTGTCTTCCCACATGAAGTTGGTTAGATCGGAGAATTTGCTCCAATTGCTAAAGATTGCTTTTAAATGTGTAGCATATTAGCCACAGTTGTTGCCATAAGCAGCTGCATGCTGCATATTAGCTTGAATACACAATAAACATTTTATGGTTGGAATAGTGAATATTGCTGGAGGAGAGAACCTATTTCAAAGAGAACATAAATTGGCCTATAAAAAAATAAGCACAAACCTTAAACCTTAGGTTGTTAGGTTTTGTGAGTCCTCTGCGTAGAACTGATGGAAGGGCTACCTTGTTACATTTACAGTATTAGCTAGGTTCATTTTAATTGTTTCACCTGATGCTGTGGTTTGAATGTGTCCCCCAAAAGTTAATGTGTTGGAAACTGAATCCCCAGTGCAACAGTGTTGAAAAGTAGAGCCTAATCAGATCTGATGGGAAAATGAGAGCAAAGCCCTCATGAATGGACTAATGTCATTGTTAAGGGAGTACGTTAGTTATGAGAGTGAGTTGTTATAAAGTGAGTCTGGCTCCTAGTGCCTCTGTCTTGTGTGTTCACTTCCACCTTCCCCCTTCAACTGTGGGATGGCCAGTGCCAAGCCCTTGGACTTCCCAGCTTCTGGAATCATGAGAAATAAATTTATTTTCTTTGTAAACTACCCGGACTGTGGTATTCTGTTGTAGCCACACAGAACTAAGACACCAGGTGTCCAAGTTTGGATTCTAATCATTTAATGGAGATAATTTAGATGTTAATACCAACACAGAAGTTATTTAAAAATCTAATATGGCCAGGAATGGTAGCTCACATCTGTAATCCCAGCACTTTGGGAGGCTGAGGCAGGAGGATTACCTGAGCCCAGGAGTCCAAGACAAGCCTGGGCAACATAGTGGGACCCCATCTCTACATAAAATTTTTAAAAAAGCCAGGTGTGGTGGCATGCACCTGTGGTCCTAGCTACTTGGGAGGCTGAGTTAGGAGGATCACTTGAGCTTGGGAAATGAAGGCTGTGGTGAGCTGTGATTGTGCCACTGCACTCCAGCCTGAGTGACAGAGACCCTGTCAAAAAAAAAAAAAAAAAAACAACCAATATTCTGCTTGTCACCAGCATTCTTCATTACTTGTGAAATTGCGAGTATATCCTTATTGTTTTATCTCTGAAGGGGAAAGTTCTGAGAGCTGCCTTGTGTGATGAGTACACATTTTCCTGTTTTCTTTGTGTGACAAATGACTACCTAAGATGCAAATGTTAATGCATAATTTATCTGAGTTTGTAATTAGAGCAAGGCACTCCAAGCAGTGATTAAGTCCTTTTTGTTCATGCCATCTTTGTGCACTGTCATGAAGAAGTGGGTGCTCGCTGGGCTGATTGCTGGTCCTTTTCTGATTAGGAGACAACCCTCAAAAGCAGCACTTCTGACTTTTTTCAGATCTTTCTGAATGGCAGGGAGCCTTGGCTCCTTTTCAGAGATCTTCCTTGTCTTACGGATAAGTGGTGGGCGGGACACTGCCTAATGATAACTATGATCATGTAAAATAGGCACTGATTAAAGAGTAGCTCATTGGGCCCGCCTGGGTGCATTATTCTTATTGGGAGGCACATTACTGGGGTGGGGTCGAGGGAATTCTCTTTGATATTCAGGAGATAAATTGTACTCATCAGAACCCCATCAGTTAGTTAAAGGCAATTTAGAATGTGCTTTCCTGATTTTAAGAGGGAAAAATGCCCCCAAAAATTATGTATTTCAGTTGGAAGGAGGAGAGAGAAAAGCCATCTCGGAAACCTGGCAGCAGGCCTGCAGACAAGCAGCTCTTTGGGCTGTTGCAGTGGTTATGTCTTTGTCTTATGAAGGACAGACTGTTTGTGACTACACAAGTGACTGCTAAAGAGACTTTTCATATTCATGGAAGATTTCCTGTGAAGTTACAGAAGGAAATAGTTTGTATCTGCCCTTTGACTTTGCACCAGTGTCATCCAAATCATACTACAGACCTCAGTTTAGGCCTTAATAGCATTTAACTTTCGAGACTAAATCTAGTACTTGAGTGGGAAAGCTAGATCTTACGGTTCTCCGCAGCTACCAGCAAAAAAGGGAGAGGGGCTCATTCGATGCAGTCCTACCATTAGATTATTAGCTGACCAGGACAGGAGCTGTTACAGTAGGTAGTCAGGCATGAGCAGGGCAAGAGACAGCTCTCCCCAACCCCCACGAGGAGTGTCAGGCGACCATCAAGTAATGGTCAGGCAATTGTTAGCTGTTTCTATAAAATAATGATTGGTCGCAGCCAGCACCAGAGAAAGACAGTCTCCCAACAGATAGAAAACACCTGAAACTGGTGATCAGCCGCTTCCCTGTAAGATCTCGGAAGCTGGGCGAGTGGGCTGAAGCTTGTGCACTAAGAGGTAAAATGGCAGAGTTTAATAAGTGTATGACCTTCCTCTAGAAATGCTAGATTGGTAAGGGAAGAATGCCTCAGGTGAGCATGTGTACAACTCCAGTAGACACCTTGCTCATGCAGGCCCTCCCAAGTGCTGAAAGGCCATTGCGCATGCGGGCGGCCCATCCCAAGGGAAGAACTGGGGGAGAAGGAGGGCGCAAGACCCCGGAAGCGTGTCAACATGTAAAACCCCAAGTCAAAGGCCAGACTGTGCACTTGATCTCGCAAGTCACCTGCTTAGCCCTCTCCCAGGTATAAAGACTTCCTTTCATTCCTGCTCTAAAGCCTTTTAATAAACTTTCACTCCTTCTCTCAAACTTGCCTTGGTCTCTGCTTCTGCTTTATGCCCCGTAGTTGAATTCTTTCTTCTGAGGAGGCAAGAATTGAGTTTGCTGCAAACCCACGTGGATTCATCACTGGGAACATACTTTGGTGCTCTGTGACTTGGATACGTTCTGCTGCTAACAGAACCAAGGCCTGTACTTCTGAATGTGTGGACACTGTTGCAATCCCAAAGTAGTGATGGGTTTTAATACTCATTGGGTAATAACTTTGCAACAGTCTGGCAGTGACACTTAGCATTGCATGTATTTTCCTTCATATAGTGAGTGCTCCAGAAATGGCCAATCCGCAATTCTCACTGATCAGTTCTGCATTTTAGTTCGTTCTGACTGTGGGGCTGATCACCAAGCCAGTCAGCTCAGTTTCCCCAACGTGATCTTGCTTTTCAGTATCAAGTATATGATTTGGCTTGATCTGGAGATGCAGTGTTCAATAGATGCTATGAGCAGCCCATCCTAGGGCTCAGTAAGAGTGTGTTCCTTGGCCCGGCGCGGTGGCTCACGCCTGTAATCCCAGCAGTTTGGGAGGCCGAGGCGGGCAGATCATGAGGTCAGGAGATCGAGACCATCCTGGTTAACAAGGTGAAACTCCATCTGTACTAAAACTACAAAAAATTAGCTGGGCATGGTGGCGGGTGCCTGTAGTCCCAGCTACTCAGGAGGCTGAGGCAGGAGAATGGCGTGAACCTGGGAGGTGGAGCTTGCAGTGAGCCGAGATTGCGCCACTGCACTCCAGCCTGGGTGACAGAGCGAGACTCTGTCTCAAAAAAAAAAAAAAAAGTGTGTGTTCCTTAATGCTACAAAGTTCTGCCCTCACTACCATTAGAAGCCAAAGCGCCCCCACCATCTGTAAGTCCTTGTGTGTGTGTGTGTTGGTCAGATTTCACACATCTTTGTTCCTCCCTTCTTGGCTTAAGGCACAGTCTCTTATCCAGGACTCTCATCTGACACAAGTAGGACCTTTCCTTCTGAAAAATGACAAAAATCTTCCCAACATAAAAATTAACTTCTAAAAATCCCTGCACAGGACTGAACTGACTGATGTTTTAGGGTTATCATCATATTTAGAAGGAAAAAAATAGACTGTTAAAAACTTTAGACAAATTAAACAGTTTATTTGAGCATAGAATGATTTGTACATCAGGCAGCCTTCTGAACAAGAAGTGGTTCAGAGGCCAGGCACAGTGGCTCACGCCTGTAATCCCAGCACTTTGGGAAGCTGAGGTGGTTGGATCACCTGAGGTCAACAGTTCTAAACCAGCCTGGCCAACATGGTGAAACCCCATCTCTACTAAAAATACGAAAATTAGCCACTGTGGTGGTGGGCGCCTGTAATCCTAGCTACTCAGGAGGCTAAGGCAGGAGAATCGCTTGAACCCAGGAGACGGAGGTTGCAGTGAGCCAAGATCGCGCCATTGCGCTCCAGCTGGGTAACAAGAGCGAAACTCCGTCTCAAAAATAAATAAATAAATAAAAATAAAAAGTGGTTCAGAGAGCTCTACTCTGCAGTGTGTGGACAGAAATAGAAGTAGGGTACAGAAACAGTTTGATTGGTTACAGCTGGGCATTGGCTTTATTTGATCATCTAATCCATTGGTGGCCTGTGATTGACAGCTAATTGTCACAAAAGTATACAGTACACCTAAGTTAGGCTTTCAGTTAGGTTATAATTCCTGAAGTAGACATTTAAAATATAGGGCAGCCACAGGCCAAATTTAGTTTAACCGGATATATTTATACTAAAAAATGATTTGTTGCTTATGTGAAATTCAGATTTAACTAGGTGTCCAGTATTTTATCTAACCAACCCTAGATGCAAGTAGTTTTTAAATTTTTATTTATTTATTTATCTTCTTGAGACAGAGTCTTACTGTGTCACCCATGCTTGGAGTACAGTGGCACGATCTTGGCTCACTGCAACTTCTACCTCCTGGGTTCAAGTGATTCTCCTGCCTCAGCCTCCCGAGTGGCTGGGATTACCACTACGCCCAGCTAATGTTTGTATTTTTCATATAGACATGGTTTCACCGTGTTGGCCAGGCTGGTTTTGAACTCCTGACCTCAGATGATCCACCCACCTCAGCCTTCCAAAGTTCTGGGATTACAGGCATGAGCCACTATGCCTGGCCAGTTTTTTAAAAAAGAAAGACAAAGATAAAGGAAATAACCCTGCTGATATTTAGTTGGGGTGAGGATAAGATGGGAGGGGCAAAGCAGTAGAAATGTTTCCTGAGTACTACAACTGTGAGGAAAATTGACCTCACTCCAGTTCACAACAAACTAAACATTTTCAAAATTATGCTAGAAACAGCAGGGGAAATGGGGAGGATGTACATTTGCAGTGTGAGTAGCGAGGTTCACAGAAGATGTTCCCTCTGATACTGGGAAATGAAAAATAGTACATCAACAGCTGGGAAAGTTCTTTATTGTTTACTTGGTCTGATATCTTCCTTTCCCCTGAGGGGAAATTGGAACTGAAATATTAAGAGGCTGAGTTACCTGACCACATTTTCATCATCATTTAGAGGCTGAACAAAGACCAGAATTTTGGTATTTATTTGATCCTTCATTCCTGGAAAAAAACCTGTACAACATGCCTCTGACATACCATAAGTTTAGAGTCAATCCATGTAAAATCAAGTGCTTTTGATAATGGAAACATCTAAATTGAGCTTCTTGTATAAAAGTGAATGCTGCAGAAATTAAAGTAACAGTCACTGAAAAAAGAAATTCTCTCTTTCAGAAATTGTACTTTCCCTCCTGCTGTGGCCAGATTCACAATGCCCTCAGCATACATTCTTAATTTGGTCTGCTATAGGTAGCATCCCTATAAACTAAGTGAATTTGGATTAAATTATTTCAATGGTAATTTCTAAGTCTATGACTCAGAAATCTGTATTGTTTGAATCTCTCTTAAGGAATTTCCAGTCTTATTGATTTCAGACATACCCACATAAAATAGAGGTGATTAAAACATTGTTCAAAAATTAATTTTAGTTGGCCGGGCACAGTGGCTCAAGCCTGTAATCCCAGCACTTTGGGAGGCCGAGGCAGGCAAATCACAAGGTCAGGAGATTGAGACCATTCTGGCTGACACAGTGAAACCCCATCTCTACTAAAAATACAAAAAAATCAGCTGGGCGTGGTGGCGAGCACCTGTAGTCCCAGCTACTTGGGAGGCTGAAGCGGGAGAATGGTGTGAACCCGGGAGACGGAGCTTGCAGTGAGCAGAGATTGCACCAGTGTACTCCAGCCTGGGCGAAAGAACGAAACTCTGTCTCAAAAAAAAAAAAAAAAAAAAAAATTAATTTTAGTTGACTAAGTTCAATTAAAAGTTGGGCTTTGCTGCAGCTGTTCATTTAGAAAAAGGTCAAAATTAAAATTCAGCGTATTTAATGCAGAAAGTAAATGTTGTTGGGGTTAAGGGATTGTAGTGTTAACTGGAGTGAATCTTCTTGGAGAATATGAATTGAACTCAACCTTGAGGGAGCAGAAGAACTTGAGGACTTAGGTTGAGGGTAGGAGAAGAGGAGAGTTTTAGAAAACCAAACATTGGCTACTGCATAAGATTTGTGCTTGGAAATAGTGTCAGATAGCATTACCACAACTCCCATTGTCCATGCTCTTAGTTCTTCCATAATTATACTTGAATCCCTCAGACTGGCTGGTCTACTCATTCCACTTCTTTTCTAAGGAAGCTTCTTCAGGGTCCTCCCAGCCACTCCCTCATCTAACTGGGTAAAAGATAAATTGACAAATGCGTGCATCTTGTGACATGTCCAGAATATGACTCAATAATGTTGTTAAATTATTGCCTTCTCATATGTGTGTCTCTTGTGTTCTGCTTAAAGAGATCGTCAGTTTGTTCAAGCTGTTTTTAGTTGTTGTTCCTCTGGTGCCTAGCTTTGAGCTTTGTACACAGTGGTTGTTGAGTTGAGTAACATAGTTTGTTCTGAGTCATTTGTTCCATATGCTTGAAGACTTGGCTTGACCTAGTAGACAATAGGAAAGAAATGGAAATGCTCTTTGATGAAGGAGGCCCTCTCTTATTCATCCTTTTTAAATCGTCTTTGTGCCCATATGCAGCAGCTCTCAGCAAACCTATATTTGGCAGTGTGGCCTGTATGACTAAAGAAATCTATAGATCATGGACCCCCAAGCCCCTAGTTTTGAGTGAAGTGAGACCCAGAATAGTTCATAACTTCCTCAAGGTTACTAAACATGCAGTTCTCCTCACTCTGTAGAGTGCTCTTTTTTTTTTTTTTTTTTTGATACCTTGCTCTTTCTCATCTTTGCCTGGCAGTACAAAAAATTTTGCTAGATCCAAGGGTGTTCAATTATCCATCTCTGCCCTTTCCTTGTCATAGGAATGGAGTAGAGGAACACCTAGAAGTCAAGAGACTTGGCTGCTTCTTAACCCTGTACTACATTTGTGTCTTAGGGAATTCACTTAATTTCTCCAAGCTTCTGTTTCTACATCTTTAGGAATGAGGTAGGCCTCATATGAATGCTAGGTCTCTTCTAGTTGTATTTAGTAATTTAGCAGTAGTTCTGAATTCTGTTGACTTTCTGAGGATCCAAGGATCTTCTGTTCTCCTCCTTCCCTCCTACAAAACATTTCCACAGCTTTTGCTAAAAGTAGAGGGATGTAAGCATGTGTGGGAGTGAGGGGGAGGGCAGAAGTGGGGTGAGGGAGATGGATCTGGGCTATGGTGTGCAGCAGACCTGCTGCCCTTCACTCTCCTGCCCTTCACTCTGCAGTGGTAGCATGGGATACAAAAAACCAGCCGACTCAACAGGATAGTCTCTGACTTTTGGACATTGAGTATCTTTTTGGTGTTGGATGCCCTGTCTTCAGTTCCCCTCTTCTTGTGGTCTGGGTTGTTTGGTGTCTCAATGTCTGTGAAGCATAATAAGACAAAAAGCAGACAGACCTGCTCTTTCAGAGTGTCCCCAGGGATGGAATAAAGGCTCCTAAGGAATTCGGAGGCGTCGTGTGACGAAGCCATGGCAGCTCCCTCTGGTGAGGGAAAGAAATGTGCCCTCTTCACCTCCTTTGAAGTGCTGAGCCTACCCAAAAGGATGTGTTTTTTCTAGAAGGAAAAGTCTCCACTTTTGGCAGCAGAACTGAAATAGAAAAATTGAGCTTGACCTATTTCCTTAGCAGTGAGTGCCTTGCATTGTCCTCTCAGGCAGTATGAAAATCCTTGAACTGGGAAACTGACAGCTGCAATCAGACACTTGCATTGAGGGAAACATCATGAATTTTAATAGGAGTGCTGCTCCTGGATGAGGTTGGGAGAGGAAAGACAGCCAAGCCAATTCGAACAAAAGGAGCAGAAGGGGCTTTATTACATGAACAGCTCATGGCAGTGATGAGAGTAATATTCAAATTATTTATTCCACAATGCTTTTGATGATTTAAGAGGGAAGGATTGCCGAATTCTTGTGAAGTGGAAGGGGTTATGAATCTTCCATGATTATTAATCCCACTGTACTGAAGGCAAAGCAGGAGGGTATATCAAAACATGACTTGTTAACAGTAGCAGTCCTCAGACACTGCACTTTAGTGATACCCAGGAAATGAGCCCCGGGAATGGCAGTCACCACTACTCAGATAAAAGTGCTTCCCTCCTGGACTTACCACACACAGGCACAGACGCACGTGAATGCCCACAGAGCCAGTTTCTGGACATCCTTTCTGCCCTCTTTGATGTACGTAGCACTTCCCCTACTGAGTAGCCATGCGGCATCCTGTTTGTCCAGGAAGGAAGTGTTGGAATCTGTTCCCATTGTCAGACCTCTCTTGTGAAGCTGCTGCTTGTCAGCATTGATATTCCCAAGGTGGTCTCCTAAGTCAGGAAGGGTGTGGAGGCAGTGCTTCTGGTTTTATGTAATAGTCCCATCCACTTCTTTCACACCATGCCTTCCATGCCACTCCCAGGTTAATGTTTGTCAGAAGTGGGGACTGCTTTTGAAAATTCATGCAACCGTGAGCTGCTTTTGTATTTGTGGTCACGCTTCGAAGGGGACCTGAGGCCGGGCACAGTGGCTCACATCTGTAATCCCAGCACTTTAGGAGGCCGAGGCAGATGGATCATGAGGTCTGGAGTTCACGACCAGCCAGGCCAACATGGTGAAATGCCCGTCTCTACTAAAAATACAAAAACTAACCAGGCATGGTGGTACGTGCCTGTAATCCCAGCGACTTGGGAGCTTGAACCAGGGAGGTGGAGGTTGCGATGAGCCAAGATTGTGCCATTGCACTCCAGCCTGGGTTACGAGATTAAAACTCCATCTCAAAAAAAAGGGGGCCTGAATGTAGTCATTTCAGAATCCCACTCTTCTGAATACATCAAAAAATAATGTTTTAAGTAAAGATGGTACTTAAAAAAATACATTAGGCTGGGCGTGGTGGCTCACACCTGTAATCCTAGAGCTTTGGGAGGCTGAGGCAGGTGGATCATCTGAGGTCAGGAGTTCAAGACCAGCCTGACCAACATGGTGAAATCCCATATCCACTGAAAATACAAAAAGCGAGGTGGTAGTGACACGCACCTGTAATCCCAGCTACTCGGGAGACTGAGGCCGGAGAATCGCTTGAACCTGGGAGGCAGAGGTTGCAGTGAGCCAAGGTCACACCATGGCACTCCAGCCTGGGCGACAGAGTAAGACTCTGTCTCAAAAAAATAAATAAATAAAATAAATATATATACACACAAATATATATATATTTAAAGCTTTGTTCAGCAAGTTCCTCTGTTGGTGAGACTATTTAGCCCAGGGAGATTTCAACCGAAGACAGTTACCTGTGCGAGTGCTGGCTGACTTTTCAAAAACCATTTAGGAAGTACTGAAGAAAACACCCATACACTGAACAGAAACAGCAGTTGTGGTCTCCAGAGTCAGGAGGGAATAATTTCTGGGTGTTTGAGCCAGTCTTTCTCCTGTGGCTGGAGGGGAATGAAATGGGTATTTCCATGGGTCGGGGAATTGGGACTCATGACAGCCGAAGGCTGGACACGTGAGAAATGCACATGAGGGCTGTCCTTCACCTAAATGAAGAAGGGGTCCATCTTTGGTCCCCTGCCAGGGCTTGTCGTCAACCGGTGGAGGTGGTGGAGGAAGGACTTGGTGAGCCTTTGTCCCAGGCCTTAACAGTTTTGAAGGCCATATTTACTCTTCATAAATGATTACGTAATGAATGTATACAGTTGTAATTTCTGTGAGCTTAAATAATGTGTTGCATTTACTGTAGAATATGTCATTATTCCTGTAGCTCATTTTGGCGTGTCTTCACGAGTTAGTAAGGTGTAAGTGGCCCTGCCTCTTGGCATTGGAGAAGCCCTCTCTCCTCACTCTACCTTGCTCCTTCATGACACTTGGCCTGTTCTTCCTGTCCATAGTAGAGCTCCTGCGCTGAGGTCTTCACGGACTCCCATTTATCTTTGCCTGTGCTGTAAGCCAGAGTATCTTTAAATCGTGTAAGTTTCCCGAGGCAACCAGCTATGGCAGAAGAAGATGGGTGGCTGGAATTGATTGTGGAAGTAACATTTATTTACATTTGGGATCCCACTAATGTTCGAATCCTTGCTTCTGTGCTGTCATGCCTCCCTTTTGTCTCATCACATCTGTTCTCTGCCTGAGCCCCATGGTTTTCTATAGCCATCTCCAAGCCTATCCTGGTAGTAAAAGCTGTCCTTTCACCATGAGTCGAATACTATGAGCCCTGAGCCTGGAGTCCCTGTCTTTGTGCTATTCATCCACTCATCCATTCACTGAATATTCCCTGAGTGCCTACAGCACAGGTGCAGGCACCTTGCTGAGTGCTCTGAGTGTAAGAGCGAGAAAGATACAGTCTCCAGGTGCTGGGTGTCTTCCTAACTTTCCTGAGCTGCTGCAGGCTCATGCTGACCTACCTAAGCCTCCACCCTTGATATTCAGTCAGGCCATATCCACCTGCCTACGTTCCCAAGTTTCCTTGCCACACCACGAGAATCCAAGGGCGAATTCTGTTCATAATAGTGGAGAAATAATGTACCAAAACATCTTCCCAGAGAGAGACTGAGAGGCCTTAAAGCTGTGGTGAGGCAGGGTATTCATTCAGGTGCCAAGATGGATTGGAAAATATCCAAGAAGTAAGGAGGCTCTTCTTCTCAGGCTAAATAACAGCCTCCTTGTTGGGAAGGGAATAATCAGTCCCAGCTGGAGAAAAGAGACTACATTCCCTTTGCTTTTCCATTCAAATCTAATCTTATGACATGAGTTTCTGACATGAGTAGCATTCTTGCCCAGACTTGTGGCCCCAGGGAGGGGATGGTTATTTAAGACAGCTGGCTGCTCCAGCAAGGCATAGAGCTTGATGATAAATGCTTACAGACAACTTCCCTTACTTGCTGGTCCCAGTCCCAGTTTAATTGACACCCCTAGAGATTTGCAAAAAAAGAAATAGATGTTTCTTTGAACGGATATCATGTCTCTGAATGCAAGAAAAAGATAAGATGCTACATGCATGCAGTTCATCAGTATTTCCCAGCTTAAGGAATTCTTCAGGGAGGGATTCCTTTTATGCATTCCCCGTGAAACAAGTTTCCTGTGCCTTTAAACCCTGTCTTGTGTTATAATGTAGAATACATCTCATACAATTTTGTTTTTCCTTCCTTTGCTTTGTTTTTGGAAAGGAACTATTTCTATGAATCAGTGATTTTAAGACATCTTGCAGGTTTTTTTTTTTCCTGGAAACTTAGATATGGCTCCAACATGAATAATTTTAGGTTTTAGTTATTTAAAAATTCTTGTTTTCAGAGTTGATGCTCCTTTTGGTCAAGAAGCCCAGTTTGGAGTAACAGCTCTGGAAAAATATTTAGGCCCAAATATCAAGCATTTGCTTCACATTTCTTTCTCTTTTTTTTTGTTTTTTGTTGTTGTGTTGAGACAGAGTCTCACTCTGTCGCCCAGACTGGAGTGCAGTGTTGCGATCTTGGCTCACTGCAAGCTCTGCCTCCAGGGTTCACGCCATTCTTTTGCCTCAGCCTCCCCAGTAGCTGGGACTACAGGTGCACACTGCCACGCCCGGCTAATTTTTTGTATTTTTAGTAGAGATGGGGTTTCACCGTGTTAGTCAGGATGGTCTCGATCTCCTGACCTTGTGATCTGCCCGCCCCGGCCTTCCAAAGTCCTGGGATTACAGGTGCGAGTCACCGTGCCTGGCCTGCTTCACATTTCTTTTTCATAATTGGAGATGTAGTCTGTGGGCAAGGAATGAATTGATTCAAACATCTTTTCCTCCATCGAAGAACTTTGGTCACTAAAGTGGTTATAACACATACACTAAATTGAACATTCTGAGAAAGGCATTTATTTGAAAGAATTTGGAAGTATTAAGGGTATAAAGAATTTATCTTGTGGTTTATGAAAAGTAATAATGTTAATGATAGAATTATCTTTCAAAAGCAAAAGTTTGAGGAGTAGATCAATGAGCCAAAAAGGAGAGTAGGAAAAACTAAGAACTGCTTAGGTTTCAAAAACTAAGAACTGCTTAGGTTTCAAAATCAATACTTAGTGAAAAAAGCAAATTATAAAGACATAATCAGTATGATATAACTTACATAAAAGTTTTAAAACATACTAAATAATATTCCTGGTTGTCTGTGGACACATACCTCTATTATATGAGGTCTGAAAACCTGAGTTGGAAGGATAGATGCCGAATGCTTGATATAATTTTCCTGGAGTGGTGGTGAAGGAAGCAGGGCGTTGGGACTGGGGACCAGGAACAAAAGAGAATTTAACTTTGTAATGTTTTGTTTCCATGTATTAAAGGGATCTGAAGTAGACATGACCAAATAATATTTGTTAATTCTGGGGGCTGGAAATTCTTTGCTATAACTCTTCAATCCTGAATTAAATATATTAATTACCTTAAAATGAAAACAAAAAGTATTTTCTACCCTCATTGTGAAGCACCACATAAATGGGGGCAGAGGTGCACAGCCAACAGTCATAACCTTTCCATGAGTATTTGCATATTTAGAGTAGGCGTTGATAAGCCAATTAATCTCAATGATGAACTATCTTGCTTTTAATTCTCCTAAACTAAGTATTTGTTCTATCAACTTGCAAATCAGTTGTACATATGTTAGCATAAGAAGTTTTGGCTGTGTTTTAGGAACAGGTGCCTTTTAAACAGAAAATTTTAATGGTGGTGTATGCCTCAGCCAATATCAATTTCACTTTTTAAATGTTGCCATAAATAATTCAAATAGATGGCATGCTTTTCGTTTCTGAATAGCCACAGGCATGTAACTTATTCAGAGGATTTCTTCGACTATAGATGTGAGACCTTCATCTACTAAGAAGGCTGCTCTGGGGGGAAAAAAAAGTCTTATTGCTTTTCTTGTAAGATTTATGTTGGTTTCAAAATGAAAATTTTGATTCCTTGTCATGTGAAAACAGATGCAGCTATACAAACCAAAATCTTGTTTGCATCACAGAACTGCCCCACTGATTTTGGACTCTAATCTACTCACCTTGCTGGACCACAACATAAAACTAGGAAATAAGCAGAGAGAACTTTGTTATTAGGCAGTGTGAAATTTGGGAACTGAAGTTTATTTGCTTTCCTCCTAATCAAAGTCTCTGACTTTCAACCAGTTTACTCTTATTTTACAGTTAAGTTTCCTAAACTTGAAATATCTCTTTCTAAGCTTACAAATGTTAAATGTAACGAATCAGAAGTTGGTGTAGGGGCTGCTAAAAAGGAGATTAGGATTGTCTTTTGATACAAGGTACATCGTGTCTTTTGATACACAATGCTAAGGGAGGGAAAATAAATTTATTAAGAAGAAATAAAAATAGACAAAGTTTCTTTTCTTTCCTTTTCCCTTTTTTTTTCTCTTTTCTTTTCTTTTCTTTTTTCTTACAGAGTCTCGCTCTGTTGCCCAGCCTGGAGTGCAGTGATGCTATCTCAGCTCACTGCAAGCTCTGCCTCATGGGTTCACGCCATTCTCCTGCCTCAGCCTCCCAAGTAGCTGGGACTACAGGCACCTGCCACCAGGCCTGGCTAAATTTTTTTGTGTGTGTGTTTTTAGTAGAGACAGGGTTTCACTGTGTTGGTCAGGATGGTCTCAATCTCCTGGCCTCGTGATTTGCCTGCTTCGGCCTCCCAAAGTGCTGAGATTACAGGCGTGAGCCACTGCGACCGGCCAAGATTTATTGTTTTAGTAGTGATAGTTTTCCTAGAAACCTAAATAGTCCCCCTGTAGTAGAACATAGTCATGGTGTCTTCGCTATTCGTGCTGAATAGTTGGTGTTTTCCAAAGTAAATATAGAATTAACTAACTTATTTTCAGAATAAGTATAGAATTAACCACACCTCCTTAATTGATGGTTCTCTCAGTCTTGATTCCAAGGGTCTTAACTACCTGCATGCACTTGCTGTATGCTAAACAGACACCAAAAGCGTTGACTAATCTTATTTTTATGTACAGAGAATCAATTCCCAAAAAAATGCTGCAGGTTTTGCATTTATTTAAAAATTTTAAAGGTCATAATATTTATTAATACCTATTTATACCCTTAGAATTCCCAGTTTGGCAGCAAATAGAGTCCCATTCTGTTATTCCACTGAAAGTAACGATAAAAACCACAGTTACTTTTGCACCAACCTAATAAAACTATGATTGTAACTTGTGTTTGTAATTTGTTTTTAAAGAGCTAGCCAGTTTGTTTGAAGATATCAATTTCAAAACATATTCAGTGTATTCCCTAAGGTATGGGAGGTTGGCCTACACTTGTACTGACCTTATGATGTTACTTAGAAGTTGATCCTTTAAAAAAAATCCTAGATATAAGCTTACATACTTACCATTCATTTACTCCATAAAAGTAAGATGTAGAAAAATGGTTTGATTATTTGGGTTTTAGACAAGTATAAAAAAATTCTCTGACTTACCTCAATAAGCCCTGTTATGTTTTTTCATAGATTGTAAATTACATTGTTAATACTTCTTTAGGGAGACAGTATGTGGTCCAAGTACAAAGAGTATGTTCCAAATTAGAGTCTAAATCTCAGCTCCTCCCTTACTGGCTGTGTGACTTGGCACAAGTTACTTACCCTCTTTGAGCCTCTCTTTGTGTAAAATGGGAATGATAGTCCCTGCTTCACAAGGTAGTTTCCTGGGGGTTGTGTAAAATTCATTGTGTCATTGCATAGTTAGGTATTCCATGCTTGTTCCCATTCCTTTTCTATTGGAAATAGAAAATTCTGGATTGGAAGATTGCCACCATTTGCTTTGGTTCTCAATTGCCTTTCCTGTAACACTTATGATTTCATTTTTTTGTTTAGTATTTGAAGGTGACTGAGTCCTAGAGAGCATTTATTTAAGTTCCAGTCACATGTGCTTGAACACATTCCACTCTAGCTTCTTCAGAGTAAAAGCTCATGATCATTGACTCAATAGGTGTCTTCTGACTTCTTCACCTGAGTTCTTCTAAAACTTTGCTCTGTTGGGGCGCAGAACATGATACCACAAAGCGAAGGCTTCAGAAGCAGCCTGAGAAGCCAAGTGTCTCTCTGACCTTCTCCTGCCCTCTGGTCTCTTACCCCTCTTTCTTCCCCAGGCAGGCTATGGAAACTGGAATCCCTTTCCCCAAGGTGGGTCGTGGAAACCAGAACCCCTTTTCCCGAAGGCCAGCCTCAAAACCTAAAAATATTCCTCTAGCTTTCCTCCCACCTTTCTCTGTAAAAGCTGGCCGTAAAGAAATTCTCTGACCTACCTTGTTTGATAGTAGGTCCTAAGACCCCCATTCCAGAAAGAGTCCTGCCCCAAACCCAGGAGGAGGGACTGCTACACGGAGAGGCCAGGAAGACTCCGGACAGACAGGCGTCGCTGAGTTTCTCTACCTCAGCCTACTAGCATTATGGCACACTCTTTGTCCAGTTATATTTCCACATGGCTGGCCATTCTTCACTGGACCTAAGCATAAAAGTGGATAACTGTATCTTTGGGTCTTCATTCCGAGGGCTTCTGTGTCATGTAAAAAAATTAAAAATAATTAAATAAAATTTTTTTGCTTTTCTTTTGTTAACCTGTCTTTTGTTATTGGAGTGTCTACCCTGATCCTTTATGATGCGGAAGAAAGGGATCACCTTTCTGCCGCTACAGTTCCAGCTTTCTTCACTTAGTGGAAAGCTCCAGAGTGGGTTTAAACCTTTTCCTATAGGAATTAACACTGAGGGTAGGGGGTGGCTCTCAGTAGGAGGCAGTCAGAGGACTGACATAGAAATGACCTCTTTTACAGGAAAAGTGATGATTGCTTCTCCTTCCAGAATATATTTAGAAGCTCAATATCTCTGAATTCTTTAAAACCTTTTCATCCTATTGATAGAAAGAGGCACTTCCTAAGGCCAAATCTTTGGTCTCAGTATTCCATGATTGGTGTTAATTGGAGAATAGTTATTATTATGAGAAGGTTGCAGTGGGAAAAGGTCAGATCCAGTGTTTTTTTTAAAAGGAAGCAAACCAAATATAGGTAGTTGTCTGCAGATGCCATTGAGAAGCCCTTTACTGTAAGAACTGTCATCTTTTGGCTTCAGTTCTGTTTCCATGGCAACCACATGGTCCCTGAGTGCCTGGCTGAATGAATTTACAGGAAGCTGAAAAACATTGCTATTCTAAGTAGCTTTCTTCTTGCTGTAGAAAGGGTCCTTCCCTTACTGTAGGCCAGCCAACATTTACTGGGAACAAAGAGGGCTATTTATGCTCATTGTACTCTGGGCCAAGGCTAAAGAAATGGGGAGAATCCCAGCCTCAGCTTACTGACCTGTGAATTTGTTTTTCTGGTTGTTGTCAGTAGCATTTTGGAAGGACCAAATGACTTACCTTTCCTTTGTTTCAGATATGGTTTCCCTGTTCATTTTCTTTTAATTAAAAAAAAAATTTTTTTTTGAGACAGGATCTCACTCTCTTGCCCAGGCTGGAGTGCTGTGGCACCATCTCGGTTCACTGCAGCCTTGACCTCCCAGGCTCAAGTGATCCTCCCACCTCTGCCTCCCAAGTAGCTGGGACTACAGTTGTGCACCACCACGCCCAGCTAATTTTTTGATTTTCTGTAGAAACAAAGTGTCACTGTGTTGCCCAGGCTGGTCTTGAACTCCTGGCCTCAAACAATCCTCTCACCTCAGCCTCCTAATGTGATGGGATTACAAACATGAACCACTCTACCTGGCCTCTCTAATCATTTGAAGCAAAACTTTTATCCTAGGGATAGAACTGTTTAAGAAAAATGGAGTGGCAAAAGAGTTGTGTCTGGAATAGTGATAGTTACAATGTAGTTAATTTGTTGATTTTATAGCTTTCAAGTATCTAGATGGGCAGTTATTTAAAATAAGTGTCTCCTCCCAGCTATAGAAATAATGATAATGGCTCAGGCAGATCTTAGGTCGTTGTTTATTGCATGTCAACATTGTTGGTATGTTCTTTACATCTTTAAAAAGTTGTATTTCTGCTTGCTTACGTGATAGAAAACTTATATATAGTAGAATATTGTTTGGGGGGTTTCAAATGAAATGCAGCTCCCTTTTGGCATTTTATGACTTGTAACATGACCATTTCTTAGGGAAAAAAATGAAGGCTATCAGTATAGTTTTATTGAAAGCCTATGGAGTATTTTTAGTTTCAAAGATAAGCCATTTACTGGACTTCCTTTCTGAGTTCCTTCAAATCCTTTTTAGAAGCAAGGTAGAAATATTTTGTTTTTGTTTTTTTAACTACTCTTAGATAGAGACAACCTTTTAGCTGAATTCTGATAATGAAAGCATTTAATTTCAGCAGGAGGTAGGGATTTTTGTTCTCTCTCTCTCTCACCATCACCACCCCCCTACCCGCCAACACACAGTTAAAGAAAATCCATAAAAAAATGCTGATGTATTCTATACTCCTGCTATCCATCCTCCCATTACATCTTCTATAAAATGTGGTCCTTGTTCAAAATATGGACATTTCAAGAGTGCTAAGATTTTCACCTTTACTCTGTTTAGATAAGTAGATGCCAGTTTAAACTAGTCTCTCACTGAGATCCAGCGATGTTCCTTTTGAATTTTTATCAGGTCTTAGAAAATGTCAATAAAATAGCCTTGGAAAATATCTCGAGAGACCCTCATTTAATGCAACCTCAAGTCTCTGAATAGCACTAAATGTGGAGTGTAATTGCAAATTGCATTGCTTTAAATCCCTTCTACCAAATTGTTGCAGTGGCAGATTTCACAAGTAGTTTTTCTCAAATTATCCTGAAATAATAATAAAAGAGATTTAATTCTTGAAAGAGCTTACATGATGTAAGATCAGTTTTTAAAGAGTTATTTTAAGGTGTCCAGGGCCACAATTTGATCAACCAAGTATTTGCTATGTCTTTTATAGGGAGCTATATAGGATTTGACTGGTCTGCTCAAACAATTTATAGGTTATCTTGGGATAGAAAACTAACATCATAAATTTGGGAACCAGGACTACCCTGCATTATAATGAGTTGGTAGGAATCCATAAAGTGTGAGATGGACCCTCTAGAGAGGGCTACCTGGAAAAAGTAGGACCCAAGGCATTTCTTTTGATTTCTTTTTTTTTTTTTTTTCTTTTTTGGAGACAGAGTCTCGCTCCATTTCCCAGGCTAGAGTGCAGTGGTGCAATCTTGGCTCACCACAACCTCCACTTCCTGGCTCAAGTGATCCTCTAGCCTCAGCCCCCCCGAGTAGCTGGGACCACAGGCATGACCCACCACACCTGGCTCATTTTTGTATTTTTTGTAGCGATGGGGGTTTCTCCATGTTGTCCAGGCTGGTCTTGAACTCCTGAGCTCAAGCGATCTGCCTGCCTTGGCCTCTCTAAGTGCTGGGATTACAGGTGTGAGCCACCACGCCCAGCCTCAAGACATTTCAATCATTATTCATTCAACAGAAATGTATTAAGCAAAGCCTATATGCTAGGTGCTGTATAATGCTGGAATTATAGTGGTGAACAAGACTGCGTGTATGGTGCTCAGCCTGGTGAAAGAGGTCCAGACACAAAACCAGGTAGTTAACCTCAATGATAACAGCTATCTTGAGTGAGTTAGAGTATTGAGGAAACACCTGGATTTGGAGGGGCATTGAAGATTTCTTTGAGGAAATGCAAAGCTAAATCTTGAACAGAAAGAAATCACAAATGGACATTACTATGTAACCACTTAAAATAGTGTTCCTTTTACTCTCAGAAAAATACATTTCAACTTTTCTAAAAGCAATCTCCTAAAATATAAATAATAGCTCTTTCAAGAAACTAAAATATTTAGACTTTAGAATCTTAGAGCAGGAAGGGGTCTTAGAGAAATCCAACTTGCTTTGACACCAACTCCTGTGTACTTCTGGAAAGAGTAAGAAACACAAGATTTCCAAAGAGTGTCTAATGGGTCAGGAAATGGGTGTCAGTCTTGTGTTTCTTCTTATTTTTCCTTTTTTTTTCTGGAGATGGGGTCTCGCTCTGTCGCCCAGGCTGGAGTGTAGTGTCGCGATCTCGGCTCATTGCAAGCTCCACCTCCTCGGTTCATGCCATTCTCCTGCCTCAGCCTCCCGAGTAGCTGGGACTGCAGGCACCCACCACCACGCCGGGCTAATTTTTTGTATTTTTAGTAGAGATGAGGTTTCACTGTGCTAACCAGGATGGTCTCAATCTCCTGACCTCGTGGTCCACCTGCCTCAGCCTCCGAAAGTGCTGGGATTACAGGTGTGAGCCACTGTCCCTGACCAGTCTTGTGTTTCTTACTCTTACCCCCTAACACACCCCACTCTGGTTCAGAATGTAAGTGTTTAGGGAAGATTATCTCTGTGTGTCCTCTGCCTTTTTTGTTTTGAGGAAAGGGTTTATTATACTACTAATACATGCATTGTAGTAGTTCCTTCTCACACTGCTATGAAGAAATACCTGAGACTGCGTAATTTATAAAGGAAAGAGGTTTAATTGACTCACAGTTCAGCATGGCTTGGGAGGCCTCAGGAAACTTACAATCATGCCAAGTGGGAAGAAAACATGTCTTTCACATGGTGGCGGGAAGGAGAAGAATGAGCCAAGGTGGGGAAAGCCCCTTATAAAACCATCAGATCTTGAGAGAACTCATTCCCTATCACAAGAAGAGCACAGGGGGACCACCCCAATGATCTAATTACCTCCCTTGAGGTTTCTCCTCCAATGTGTGGGGATTACAGTTTGGATTACAATTCAAGATGAGATTTGGATGAGGACACAAAGCCAGATCATATCATGCGTAGTATTTTTTTTTTTTTTTTTTTAAATCAAACCTCGCCTGGCACGGTGGCTCATGCCTGTAATCTCGACACTTTGGGAGGCGGATGCAGGTTGGTCACCTGAGGTCAGGAGTTCGAGACCAGCCTGACCAACATGGTGAAACACCATCTCTACTAAAAATACAAAATTTAGCCGGATGTGGTGGTGGGCGCCTGTAATCCCAACTACTCGGGAGGCTGAGGCAGAAGAATCGCTTGAACCGGGGAGGTGGAGGTTGCAGTGAGCTGAGATTGTGTCATTGCACTCTAGCTTGGGTGACAGAGTGAGATTTCATCTCAAAAAAAAATTAATCAGACCTCAAGCCTCTTTCACACATGTTTTTGTATCTTTTAACAGATATCAAATAGGGAAAGAAAAAGAGTGGTTGTGGCAAGCTATTACGAACTAGCACTGAAATTATGGCTGGCACCTATTCACCCTAACCTAATTAATCTGTCTGCTAAAGGATAGAAAAATTACTTTTTTTAAGTGGCCCTCCTTCATTTGGAAAGCTTAGATGGACTCCTATAGATACATTATTTTTCACTTGAATGTTTCCCCATTAGATCCTAACTGATTGCTTTAATTGTGCACCTTAGCAGAAATATTACTTTCCCCTCGTTTGTATAGCTTGCTTTCACAGGCCACATGACATCCATTATTCCTGATGAGCTTCTGGAAGAGTTAATTCTTCCTTGCATTATAGAAAGAATTTAGAAGCAAACAGTAAGAGGACTTCTAAACTGATAACACTTTTCCTCACCCTTGTTAAGAATGATTCTGAGATGTTACTCATACTGTTTTTTTTTTTTTTTTCCTCAGACAGATTTAGTGACCTGGTCCATACCTCAGTGTTCGACGCGTTTAAAAAATTAATGGTAAAAGGAACAAACAGATTACCAGAGTTAGAGAACACCAAATATGTTGCAAAACATAGAAAAATTTATCTTAGTGTCCAAACATGAGATATTTTAAAGGTACTAAATATTTTGTGCATTCTGTTTTTATCAAGTTGTTTTCCTTTATTATAATAGTCAGTGTTCTTCTATTATAACATTCACCCTATTGTAACATTTTGAACTGTAATTCTTAGTTTTCTTGTCCATTTTCATCACTAGACTGTGTGCCTCTTGTCTTTCATTTATGCCTGGCGTATTATAGTAGGCATTTGATTAATGTTAGAATGAATGAATGTACAGTAGTAAATTTATGTGGCTCTCCTTGGTGAGAACTTTAAATAAAATAATATAAAGTTATTTTACTTTATATCAGATCCTGGGCATTTTATCAGATGTTCTACATTAAAAAGTATCAGCTGACTTTGGGCCACTTCTAGGAACAGTTAAAATACGTAGTCCCAGTCTGGGTACAGTGTCTCACATGTGTAATCCCAGCACTTTGAGAGGCCAAGTGAGCGGATCGCCTGAGCCCAGGAGGTTGAGGCTGCAGTGAGCTGTGATCGTGCTGCACTCCAGCCTGGGCAACAGAGTGAGACTCTGTCTCAAAATGTGTGTGTGTGTGTGTGTGTGTGTGTGTGTGTTTAGTCCTGTATATTTGTGAAATTTAAGTATGGGCGAATAGTGATTGCATTAGACTTAAGAGATCTATTGTTAAATACACAAATGTAATTTTAGCATAAAAATAAGATTGATATGCTTACAATTTTGTTTATTTACATTATCTAAAAAATGTTCGCATTATCGTGCAGCTCACATATATAGATATATACCAAACCAGTGCTTTGCTTTAAGTCAAATCTTTCTTATCCATTTTATGGTTATTTATTTTTTATTTCTGAGACAGAGTCTTGCTTTGTCACCCAGAGTATAGTGCAGTGGTGTGATCATAGCTACTGCAGCCTCAAACTGCTTGACTAACATGGTCTTCCTGCCTTGGCCTCCCAAAGCGCTGGGATTATAGACATGAGCCACTTCACCCGGCCCATTTTGTGACTATTCTAGGGAGCTGTTGGTAGACTGTGTTCTTTAATTATCTTTCCACAGGGCTTTTGTACATTTCTTTCCTTCTGCCTGGAACACTTCCTCCTGCAGATATTCATGTGACTTGCTTCCAATATTTTGTTCAAATGTCACCTTTGCAATGAAGCCTTTACTGGCCACCTTCTTTAGTATTGCAGCACCCATCCTCTGCATTCACTACTCCCCTTCTGTGCTTTTTCTTTATCTTCTATTGTGATGTAAATTTACCTATGCACACACTTCCTCAATGAGGTCAAGAATTTTTGTCTCTTTTTTTCTTCCTTTACTGATGTATCCTGTAGCACATAGAATACTGCCTGGCACATAATCAGTGCTCAATAAAAACACTTTAAATGAATGGAGGCAGAAGTTGTTTAACATCTTGTGAGATGTGTCCCTGTCCCAGGTATACCTGACACGTGTGTTGTTTCTCAGTTGTACCTTTTTTTTTGTTTTTCTTTTTTGTGAGACGGAGTCTTGCTCTGTCGCCGCGCTGGAGTACAGTGGCGCAATCTTGGCTCACTGCAACCTCAGCCTCCTGGGTTCAAGCAATTCCCCTGCTTCAGCCTCCCGAGTAGCTGGGACTACAGGCACGTGCCACTACACCCAGCTAATTTTTGTACTTTTAGTAGAGACGGAGTTCCACCATGTTGGCCAGGATGGTCTCGATCTCTTGACTTCGTGATCCATCTGCCTCAGCCTCCCAAAGTGTTGGGATTGCAGGCATGAGCCACTGCGCCCGGCCTCAGTTGTATCTTTTATTCACTTTATAGCTGCCATTTCTTTGCAAGGAGCAGTGACTGAATTGAGGCATATCAGAACCTAATTGAAAAATTGTGGCCAGGTGTGGCGGCTCACATTCATAATCCCAACAGTTTGAGAGGGTGGGGCAGGTAGATTGTTTGAGCCCGGGAGTTCAAGACCAGCCTGGGCAACATAGTGAAACCTGGCCTCTAACAAAAAATACAAAAGTTAACCAAGCCTGGTGCTGCATGCCTGTAGTCCTTGGGAGGCTGAGGTATGAGGATCCCTTGAGCCTGGGAGGTGGAAGTTGCAGTGAGCTGAGATCACAACACTGCACTCCAGTCAAGGCAACAGAAAGAGAAAAAAAAATTGTATAATTTGGTTAACTGCTTAACCAAATAGGCATTCAGTGACTAGAACCAGAATCAGAGGGACGCAGACATCTTATGCACACTGTGTTTGGGAATCCAAACTTAAACTGACAGGTGAAATCATTAAAAGGTCAATTAAGAAGAGCCAAGGGCTGGACACAGTGGCTCACGCCTGTAATCCCAACACTTTGGGAGACCAAGGTGGGCGGATCATGAGGTCGGTAGATTGAGACCATCCTGGCTAACATGGTGAAGCCCCATCTCTACTAAAAATACAAAAAAATTAGCCTGGCATGGTGGCAGCGGGTGCCTGTAATCCCAGCTAGTCGGGAGGCTGAGGCAGGAGAATGGCGTGAACCCGGGAGGCGGAGCTTGTAGTGAGCCGAGATCATGCCACTGCACTCCAGCCTGGGCAACAGAGCAGGACTCTGTTTCAAAAAAAAAAAAAAAAAAAAAAAAAAAAAAAGTGACCTTTTTGATATGTTATGTTCCCGAGACTTGTTAAATGCTTTTATTCCACATAGTAACTTGATTATTTACTGTTATTTATTCTAGTCAAATGCCAACTAATTTAGTACCAGATGAAATATTTTCTTGTAATAAAATCAATTAAAAATTAACTGATTTTTTTCAGATTCATTCAGATATGTTTTTTAAAATTTAGTCATTTCTTCATGCTAAATTAATTGCAAAAAATGCAGTTTCCCTTTTAAAAAAAATTGTGTTAAACTTTAGTAGATACATTTTACTTGGCCAAAAAAATAAAACTGAGTTCAATTCCATTTAAGAACCGTTTATTGAACATATGTATGTGAAAAATAGAAATATAAGATAGACATAACTGACTGTAACACAAGACATAAATGACTACAAATAAGGTAAAATGAACAAGAACTGTAAGTAGAAGGATGACCTGTGGGATTTCAGATGAGAAAGCGGCATGCTGTCAACTTGAAAGCAGAGATGCGGAAGTAGAGGACTTGCACCTACATTGCTGGGTTCTCATTTGTTACCTGTGTCTGGGCAAGTTTCTCTCTTTAGATCTGTTTTCTTATTTATAAATGAAGGATGATAATAATATCAACCTCATGGGAGTGTTGTAGGGATTGAGATAATACATGTTGCCATGTAGACAGAGAATTCAGAGAGGTTAACTGATGCCTAGACTTAGTAAGTCCTAAACATAAGTGGTGGTGAGGACAGTGAATAATGTAGCTGTTGTACCACTCACCCAGAGAAGTTACTCTGGTCTGAGAACTCAGTTCCAATAGGAGAAGCTCATACTGAGCCACAGTTCGTTTAGCAAACATGTATCAAGCACCCACTAAAGCTAGGAACTCTACTAGACCTGAGAGAATGATGAACAGGGAACACCCATGCCCATGTGGAGGTCATGACACTAAACAGTAGTCAGGGTGGGTGCCTGTAATCCCAGCATTTTGGGAGGCCAAGACAGGAGGATCACTTGAGCCCAGGAGTTAAGACTTCAACTCCCAGCAACTTGAACTATGGGCATCATAGGAAGACCTTGTCTCTAAACAACAAAAACAAAAACAAAAAATTATCCAAGTGTGGTGGCTGTGATCCCAGCTACTCAGGAAGCTGAGGTGGGAGGATCACTTGAACCTAGGAGGTTGTGGAGGTTGTGGCTGCACAGTGAGCCATGATCATGCTACTGCACTCTAGCCTGGGCAACAGAGTTGAGACCCTGGAGAGGAGAGAGAGAGAGAGAGAGAGAGAGAGAGATAAGATAAGATAGATTAGATAGAATGGGGAACAGTGTGAGGAAAGGCAGTCAGCTCTGAAGTTAAAAATAACCCAGATGTCCTTAACTGATGGAAAAATGAACAAAATGTTGTATATCCATACCATGGACTATTCAGCTACAGAAGGAATGAACTGCTGATAAATGTTACAACATGGATGAACCTTAAAAACATGCTAAGTAAAAGAAGCCAGTCACTAAATGCCACGTATCTTATGGTTCCATACACATGAAGTGTCCAGAATTGGCAAATCTACAGAGCTAGAAAGTAGATTATGAGTGCCTTGGATGTGGAAAGGGGTTTATGGGGAGTGACTGCTAATAAGCATGGTGTTTCTTTTGGGAATGATGAAAATATTCAAAGTAAATTGCAGTGATAGTTGCACAACTCTTGATATACTAAAAAAACATTGAATCGTGTACCTTAGATGGAGGAATTGTGTGGTCTGTGAATTACAGCTCAATAAAAGCTTTTAAAAAGACCAACAAAACACCAGCAGTTTGGGAGACCAAGGTGGGAGGGAGGATCACTTGAGCTCAGGAGTTAGAGACCAGCCTGGGCAACATAGGGAGACCCCATCTCTACCTACTTACTTACCTACCTGCCTGCCTACCTGCCTGCCTACCTACCTACCTACATAAATAAATGAAGATTTAGCCAGGCATGGTGGTACACACCTGTGGTCCCAGCTACTCAGTAGGTGAGGTAGGAGGATCACTTAAGCCCAGGAGGTTAAGGTTGTAGTGAGCCGAGATTGTGCCACTGCACTCCCACCTGGGTGACAAAGTGAGACCCTGTCTCAAAAGGAACAAACAAAAAACCCATTAGTACTGTGTGGGCAGGCAACCCAAAGTCATCTTGACTTGGCTGTTGAGTGAACAGAAGACATGGCAAAGACAGGGTCAGGGGTCAGTTGAATGCACCCTTTGAAAGGAGCATTATCTTGTCATAGAAGGAAGCCACTGAGGGCTGAGTGGTGCATGATCACCCAGTCATATCTGTGAGAGACTGAATATACTGACACCTGTACAAACAGGAATGATAGATTCCAGGAGTGGTGGAAGATAGGGCGTTAGCCATCTGTTACAGGGCAATGTCACGAGTCCAGGTAAGAGAGAAGGAACCAAGGAATAGAAGTAGAGATGCTTGAAAACCATGTAACAAGTAAAAAGGCCTAAATGTGAGTGGCTGGTGAGGAAAGGAGAAAGGATGACTCTCTGAATTCTAGCGTGAATGAAGGGGCATGTGCTAACACCAACAGAGATAGAAGAGAAGAGGAACAATTAAAAATACAGTTCTTAAGGGCCCTGGACACTGTAGCCAGAGCCATTTCAGTGAGATACAGAAGCCACATCTTGCTTGAAGAGAATTGGAACAAACAGGCAGTCTCCATGCCTGTTCCTCTTACAGTCTGTGCAGTCAACTTTTTGGCCTTGTAAAAAGGCACATCATTTGGGTCACTTAAGTACTATGACCTGAGCCATCTACATTGTATCTAATTCACTTTCCTCTCTCTGGAGCATTATTTTCTAACTCTGTAGTGAGACCTATTTTTTTTTCCAATGAAAAGCTAAATAGTGATTAGGAAAACTTAAGGAATATTGAGATTTCTCAGCCTGTTCAAGTACTAGAGCAGTGTTAATTTTTTCCTAACTTTGTTGGAAATGGATTACTTCTTAAGAAGAAATCTTATCACATATCCCATTGAAAACTGGTAAAAAATAGAGCCTATCTATGTCCAAAGTCCTAGAAGATGGTTCTCACCACTGGGATAAATGGATGAATGTGCTCCCTGGGATAGATCCAGGTTCTGTGGAGCTGAAACTAACACAGTATGGAAGGGAGGCCCTTTTTGAAAAAAGAATGTGAAATTGGGCTGGGTGCAGTGACTCACACCTGTAATCCCAGCGCTTTGGGAGACTGAGGCAGGCAGATCACAAGGTCAGGAGATCAAGACCATCCTGGCCAACATGGTGAAACCCTGTCTTTACTAAAAGTACAAAAAATTAGCTGGACATGGTGGCACGCACCTGTAATCCCAGCCACTCGGGAGGCTGAGGCAGGAGAATCATTTGAATGTGGGAGGTGGAGGTTGCAGCGAGCCGAGATTGCACCACTGCACTCCAGCCTGGCGACAGAGCAAGACAGCCTGACGACAGAGTGAGACTGTCTCAAAAATAAAAAGTGAAATTGAGACCACATATTTAGATATAAGGCCTTAGAAGATCCCTGAAGCTTAAGCCTCATTAGCTTCATGGCAGAACTTCCTTTGATCTTGATAATGATGGTGGTGGGGATGATGGGGGTGACTGTTAACACATTGAGCACTCATGCGTCAGGCATTGTTCCAAGCAGTTTTTATATATTAATCCTCGAAACAACCCAGGGCCCAGTAGCAGAGGTACAGAGAAGTCATGCCGAAGGTCACACAGTGGGAAGCAGAGTTGTTAGGAGAGGGAAGAAGGGCAGTATGGAAAAGAACACTAAACTGAGAGCAGAGGCCTTCATGAATGTCAGCTCTGCCACCCCTCTGTGGGGAACCTGGGGGGAAAATCACTTACCTTTGCATGGACGTCCTTGACTTCACCTGTAAAAAAGGAATATTGATGCATGTCATGACTCCTTGACTCTGTTGTTCCGAGATCGAGAGAATGTGTGAAGGTGCTTTGTGAAGGTAAAGTGCTTGGAAACGTGGTATATTACACAGCTTTCTCTTCCACCTCAATACTGTAGCTGAGGCTTAAAAATTCATTTAATTTTGCTTACTTTTCATTTCACTTCTCATGTGTCTAATTTATTTCTTGGACATGATTTTTGTTCTCAGGTTACTTGTCTGCAAGACTTTTTTGGTGATGACGATGTTTTTATTGCATGTGGACCAGAAAAATTCCGTTATGCCCAAGATGACTTTGTCCTGGATCATAGTGGTAAGGCAATTCTTCAGCTAATTCATTTTTCCATCTTTGTAACCCCTGAAATGAAGGCTTGGGATTTAGCCACTCAGTTCATGCATGTTAAGAAATCTGGCATGTTGAGGGAAGATAGCATTGGCAGTACTATTTTTGAACCAATGAAAATAAGGAATAACATGAAAGCATTTGCCTACTTGAAAGAAAGAAAGAAAGAAAGAAAAAGGAAGGGAAAGGAAGGGAAAGGAAGAAAAAAGAAAAGAAAGAAAGAAAGAAAAGAAAGAAAGAGAATAACCCAAAGCCTAATTCAAGTAGTTTTCACTTTTAGCAATTCAGTTCTCTCTCTTATTGCATTGTTTTGCCGCTGAAATGTTCCATGCTTTCCTTCAGAAAGGTGGTTGGCTATGCCAACTTAGATGCATGGATAGTGTTGAACATGAAACAATTGTCCATTTTTTTGTGATGTGTATGCATAAGGAAATCTATATTAAAAAGGAATAGATAAAAGGATAATAACTGTTAATGGTGATTATCTGAGGTGTCTTTCAACTTCATTGGGTTTTTTTGGTAGCAACTTGTTTGTTTTTTTTTAATTGAGACAGTGTCTCCTTTTGTCTCCCAGCCTGGAGTGCAGTGATACGATCACAGTTCACTGAAGCCTTGACTGTGCTCCTGGATTCAAGTAATCCTCCTGCCTCAGCCTCCTTAGTAGCTAGGATTAAAGACATAAGCCACCGTTCCTGGCTAATTTTTAAATTTTTTGTAGAGACAGGGTCTTGCTGTGTTGCCCAGGCTGGTCTTGAACTCCTGGCTTCAAGTGATCCTTGCACCTCAGCCTCCCAAAGTGCTGGGATACACACACACACACACACGCACACACACACACTTGCTTTGTTTATATACAGTCATGTACCATGTAAGGATGCTTTGGTCAATGATGGGCTGCATGTATGATTGTAGCACCATGAGGATTTTTACCATACCTTCTCTATGTTTAGATGCACAAATCCTTACCATTGTGTTATAGTTGCCTACAGTATTTGGTACAGTTACATGCTGTACAGGTTTGTAACCTAGGAGTGACAGACTATACCATATAGTCTGGGTGAGTACTGGGCTACACCACCTAGATTTGTGTAAGTTTACTCCATGATGTTCACACAATGAATAAATTGTCTAATAATGCACTTCTCAAATGTATCCTCGTAGTTAAGTAACATATGACTATATTTAGAAACAAAGCTATTTCATGGGTGAGATGAAAAAATCCCCTTTTCCTGACTTTGGCCAATATATGGAATTTTCAAGTAGTATTTGGCAATAATAATCTCAACTATTTCATGTATTATTGGTCCTGGGAATCTTGTTTTATCCTATTGTCTTAAATTGCTTTAAACCTATGACAGTAGTAGTGATTATTTTAGCTGATAGTAAAGTCAGCTTCCTCTTTAAATGAAGTAAAATCATACACACATCACATTTCAGAGGAGAGCGATCTTAGAGATACGGTGCTCCTCTTTAATTTTATAAATGAGGAAAGCTGGCTTTTAAAAAGGTAGACAGTAGACCACTTCTAGTTGTAGTGTTTCTGACAGTCCAGAATTAGAGAACTATACTACCAAACAAATAGAGTGATACCTAGGCTTTTAAAATTTTGCGAGGATACATTCTGTGGTACCAAACTTCCTTGTGTCATTCCTTCTTGTTTCACTATGTCAGTCATTCATGAGCTTGGGGGTCATTCAGCATCAATTTTTGTTTTTGTTTTTTCATCTCTGCCAAATTTGATGGTTTCTGTATTCTGTTGGACTGGCCCTATTTCAGGCTGGTGATACCACTGGAAAGTCCTTAATTATAGATAATGTTCTGTTATGTTATCTGTGCTAGTGCTCTCCCTCATTCCTGTGTGGTTAAGGTTAAATACGATAGGCATTTGTATATCATCTGTATTTTACATCTTTCTTAAATTTAGCTTTAGTTTCATAATATTTCTTTGATGTCAGTTGTCATTTTGAAAGCTGAGCCACTGAAACTAAATATGTTCTAGGTTATAAAGTTAATATACATAACAATAATATTTGTTGAGCCACTTACTCTGTATGTACAGGCATTGTACTCAGTGCTTCATGGGTATGTTATACATTGATTTAAGCTACTTGGGTCATTGGTAGTTTTTGTTGATGGTGATCAGGGCCTGCAATAGTTAGAAGTTGGTGAGAGCTATTGATTTCTTCCCTCTTGATCTCGAGTTACTTAACCTTCTGCAAAGTAGGGATCATAATGGCTATTTGATAAGGTTTTGTGAGGATTAAATGCGTTAATATATGTCATGCAGTTGAGAGTGTGCCTGTCACATGGTAATATGTGTCCACTGCTATCTTTGTTGTTGTTAATAATAATATTACACCAACACCATTATGTAGTAAAATTTTACAATGATTTTACAATGAGCAAGTCTCAGACCTAATTCTGCCACAGATACGTTTATTAGGAGGCAAAGATTTTTTTTTTAAAATCAGTTATTTAACTTGTGTTGTAATCTTAATGAAGTCCAAACTCTGTGCTTTTAGACTTCCGATAACATCTTGCGTTAAAGGCCCATTCAGAATCCATGGAATTCAGTTTACTTGATTTTAGTGAAGTAACTAAATCCTCGATTAATAGTTAGATACAGGATTGGTTCCAATTCGTAAACCTAGAATGTAGTTCTGCAGTTCTAGGTTGTTGGCTCTTGCTGCTCATATAAAGGAGTAGCAATGCATTTAAGATGTTTCTAATAATCCACACACACCTTTCAGCAGTCGAATACTTTTAACATCCACAATGCTAATTAGGCAAAAGTTGCTCCCTTTGTGTAAGGTTTTGATTAGAGTCTTTCAAATGCTAACTAGCCTCCCCTTGGGTGTATTTTCCTGATTAGTGTACTTCACTTGTCAGTTTACTGCCCCTCGGGTATAGACTAAAATTAATCCACATTTTAAACTTCCTGCATAAATTGAAGTATTTTAGAGTAAACTACTACAGACAGTATGTTATCTAATTTAACCCTTATAACAAGCCTATGATGCAAATTTTATTCTTATCCCAATTTCATTAGGAAAAAATAAATCAGGCTTACAGCCAAGGCCCCCTGGTTAACAAATGTCAAATCCATAGTTCATTCAAAATCTACACAACTTCAAAACCCATGTTCTTCATCATTCAAATTAGAAGTGATTACTTTAGTTATAATTACTTCTGGTATTGTAAATATTATTTTATTTGGTGATGTATGGAAAGAGCAGTTATTGTTTAAAGCTATTCAGCCAGGCACGGTGGTTCACGCCTGTAATCCCGGCATTTTGGGAGGTCGAGGCGAGCGGATTACCTGAGATCAGAAGTTCGAGACCAGCCTGGCCAACATGGTGAAACCCCATCTCTACTAAAAATACAGAAAATTAGCCGGGCGTGGTGGTGGGCGCCTGTAGTCCCAGCTACAGGCCAGAGGCTGAGACAGGAGAATCACTTGAACCTGGGAGGCAGAGGTTGCAGTGAGCCGATATCGCGCCACTGCACTTCAGCCTGGGCGACAGAGCAAGACTCCATCTCAAAAAAAAAAAAAAAAAAAAAAAAAAAGCTATTTTCCTCATTTTTGATGTTCCATACTTTGAGAAGATGGAACATAATTCAGGAGGGGGTTCATAAGTTAAGAGTCCCTTGCCCTTTTAAAATAAGGCAATCAAGAACTTGGAGAGCATAATAAAATTATAGTCTTTGCCTAGATTAGGCTGTGGATGTTTGTGTGTATCAAGTTAGGGCATTGGAATGTCTGTACTTAATTAGCTCCATCTGGAACAATGAGGTGATGTCCTAAAATGTGTAGCCTTGGCGGGGCATGGTGGCTCATGCCTGTAATCCCAGCACTTTGGGAGGCTGAGGCGGGTGTACTGCGTGAGGTCAGGAGTTTGACACCAGCCCGGCCAACATAGTGAAACCCCTTCTCTACTAAAAATACGAAAGATTATCTGAGCATGGTGGTGGGCACCTGTAATCCCAGCTACTTGGGAGGCTGAGGCAAGAGAATCGCTTGAATCTGGGAGGCAGAGGTTGCAGTGAGCCCAGATCGCGCCATTGCACTCCAGCCTGGGCAACAGGAGCGAAACTCTGTCTCGGGGGTTGGGGGGCGGTTGCGGGGGGAAGATGTGTAGCTTGGCTGAAGGTAAACTCAGGTGTACTTTTGGGACAACTGCTTTGTATGTTAAATTGTTTAACAATAATAGAGAAATTATCAAGTGATAGTTCTGGTCAGTAAACAATTACATCTAAATCTCATTTCGGTCGTTATTAAAACCAGATTTAGTTAATGCACTTTTGTTCTTTTCTAGAATGCCGTGTCCTGAAGTCATCTTATTCTCGATCCTCAGCTGTTAAGTATTCTGGATCCAAAAGCCCTGGGCCCTCTCGACGCAGCAAATCACCAGCTTCAGGTAGTTAGTGGAAAAGGAATAGATGGTCATAGCAGGAACAGATCATTTTCCTTCTGTTTTCTCTAATTTTTATGAATTAGTAATCTTTGCTGGGGTTGTATGCAGCCAAGTTCCAGAAAAACAGAGATGACATGACTTTTAAAACCAAAAGTTAAGTCTGTTTCCCCAAGTTATAATAATTCTCCTAAGAGACTTGTATAGTTTTGTTCTGACACATTTTCTTGGGAACAGCTTGATGATCTAGATTCTGCTGGTATTTACATAGAAGTGTTTCACATTTGGACCTCTGTATACTGCATTTTGAATTTTGTGCTCTATGATTGTGGATAATTATTTTCTTAACATTATCTCTTTTTTAAAAATCACATGCACACTCTCTACCCAGAAATGTATTTACTTGATATATTTCCACTGGCTTCTCCCTCATCAAATGGTACATTCATAGCAGTGATTATTGTTGAAAAGTAGTATTTTACTTATTTAAGAGTCAGACTTACCTGTAATAAAGTTTCTTGCAAGTCTTAAGCCTATAAATTTGTCATAATTTTTACGGGGCATTTTTAAACATTAAAAACATACATAAATATCTTCACGTATTGATTTTATGGGTTTGTTTGTAATAATTAAGAATAAGTCTGTTGATATCATTTCCCCTTAAGGAAAGAATTGTGAAAAAACCATGATTTTACAGGTGGTGAATCTAGAATATGTGAAAGTTGTATCAACAACAATAGCCTCGAGCATTAGACTTCATAAAAGACCAAGTTTTTCAGACATTCCACTATTCGCCCTTTCCCCTCTCAGCACCCCCCGACTTTCTGTAGGGCGGGTTGTTTTACTCTTTCTGAACACACATTTAGAGCTGCTGAATAACCACTCTCCTTACTGTCTTCTGCTCTGTGTATACTGCATGTGTACAGTAAAGCGGGGTGGCCACTACTCCAGTGCCTATTCTACAGCCAAATCCCCAGGTGAGCCATGACTATTGTGGCTTTGTTGCTCTGCTGGGTTTTTGTTTTTGTTTTTTGCCACTTTTCTGTTTCCTTTTGCTCCATTTCCATGAATGTATCTGGCTTATTCCAGTGCACATCTGTGTGGTATGAAATGCTTTGCATTGCACAAGACACTTTAGCCTCCTCTATTCATTAGAGAGCCGGTTATCATCAGAAGATTACCAAGTGCCTGTCTGTATAGTCAGGAATACAAAGCGATTGAGGAGGCACATTGCTGCAAGGGGTCCATCTTCTAGTTAATTTGGAGAAATGTTCTGTTACTGAAAAAGGCTAAAGTTTGTTGGTACTATGAAAATAGCCATAGAAGAAATTTTGGTCTTCTATGCTCACCCCCTCCCCACCCTGGGGTTAACAGTTTAGGAATCACTGAAATCTTAGAAGTACGTCATAATAGCATATGCCAGCGTAGGATTATGAAGTGTTTCTTACATATAGAGAGAGGCAACACTGCAATATTTCTAGTTGTCAAATATTTATTTTCCTAGAGTTATAGACTCAGCCTTTTCTCTCTAAAAATGTGACAGTTAACAATATGTGTATTTTTATCTGAAAATACCTCTGTTATTAACCTTATTTCAAATTGTATCATGCTTTCTGTAAAGTATCTTAAAACTGAGAAAGCTTAATATGGAGATGAGACTTGCATAAATACACTGACCTGGGTTAATCAAAGGGTAGATGTAGTTTTGGTGATAGCTTTACAGATGCTTGTAACATCAGTAAAAATAATTAAATAGCTGGGCATGGAGGTACCACCTGTGGTCCCATCTTCTCGGAGGCTGAGGCAGGAGGATCTCTCGAGGCCAGGAGTTTGAGGCTGTAATGAGCTGTGATGATAGTGCCTGTGAATAGCCACTGCACTCTAGCCTTGGCAATGTAGCAAGGCCCTGTCTCTTTTAAAAAAATTTTAATAAAAGGGAGAGTGGTTCAAGAATCGGGTATGATTAATTCAATTTTGTCCCCCTAAGGTCCAAAGAGAAAAATTAGCATATTGAACTAAAAACATGTCTCATAGCCATATTTGTCCTGCACACTAGTAGCTCCAGAAGATAGCCTAATAAATGTATACCTAACTCTTACCTTGAATTTATAATACTTAGAAACTGATGAAGGAAAATCATAGCATTCTAGTACACACAATTTTCAATTAAGTCCAAATTTGGATTTGAGTTAATAGAGTAAGCCTCAAACTCATCAAGTAAAAGTTGTAAGATTTTAAAACCACATTTTAGAGAGAAAATGATTTTTTTTATAAGAGATTAATTCAAAGTATGTTCGACACTTCAGCTATAGAAAACCAAAAGCCTGAGTCAATCACTGGGATTTGAGTGAATCTGAAGAAAGCTACTATATTTATCTGCATAATGCTTATCTGTATAGTGCTATATAATTCTTTCCACTTTCTACCACCATGAAGGACAGAATTTTGTCTTATTAAAAGCCATGGTACCCAGGAGTGTTTTTACAGATTACTTTAGCTATGGTGTGTCTGTTGCCATTTTTTAAATTCCATGGGACTAATGAAATTCAAACAGAGCTGGTAACTTTATGAACATAATACTGTACCTTTTCAGTCTTGGGACAGAGGTCCCAAGTGAAGTCTTGAGACCGCCTTGAGTGAAGTCTTCTGGTTGACTAAATCCTTCAACAAAACTCTATCAGAATAGCTAAATAATATGTAAAAAGCACATAGATATTAAGCTAGGTAACATAAATGGGTAAATGGTTACTGTTGCCCAGGCTGGAGTGCAGTGGTGTGATCTTGGCTCACTGCACCTCCGCCTCAGGGGTTCAAGCTATTCTCCTGCCTCAGCCTCCTGAGTAGCTGGGACTATAGGCATGCGCCACCATGCCTGGCTAATTTTTGTATTTTTAGTAGAGATCAGGTTTCACCATGTTGGCCAGGCTGGTCTCTAACTCCTGATACCAAGTGATCCACCAGCCTCAGCCTCCCAAAGTGCTGGGATTATAGATGTGAGCCACTGTGCCTGGCCATTATTTTAGAATTTTAGCTTCTGAATCTTTCTTGGTCTGCTAAGATAAAAAGTATTCAAAGAAAACAAAACAAAACAAAACAAAACCCCCAAGTTTATTTCTTTCCTTAGAGTTGAGGGGAGGGGGATAAAATTTCAGGAGTGAAAATCCAGGGGTGTAGCGGAAGAGTGGAAGCATGAGGCAGGTGCTGGCTGGTGGTGGCACATCTTCCGCTTGCGGCAGCAACGGAAGTTGCAGGGGGAGAGGGCATGACGTGGTGCTGTCCAGGGTCCCCATTAGCCTCTCCGGAACTGGAGAAATGTGCAAATAAGTGAAATTAAGAACAACTCATTCAAGCACATTGTTTAGAACCTAACAAATGCTATAAAAACTTAGAGGACTATATGTGATTAGTAGTATCTCTCTAGGATGAGTTATTTTGGTGAAAATATAGACATGTAGTTATTGACATCAGTTAAATCCCTGGCAGTGAGTTTTGTTAAGAAACTAGGCCTGGGCAGGGGATGTATTTTAGGGAGACTGATCTACTGCAGAGATCGCTATCTGCCGGAACTGCTTTTTCTCCTTCACTCCCTTTCCTACAATCATTCCAAGGTAGCCTTTGCTATCAGTGTGGGATTGGAATACCAGTGAACACTAACAGTGCATACTGATTAGAAGCTGGTGACCTGTGCAGATTGCTGTGTGAGAGGGAGAAAATACCAGGAAAAAAAAAAAAAAAAAAGGGAAAAAAAGGAAAATTTAGTTTCAGCTCACGGCAAGCTTACTAGTTTATTGCCGGCCATAATCTCTATTTTGTGTGAATTCCATTGAAAAAGATTTTTTTAAACACTATTTTTTAGCGCAGTTTTAGGTTCACAGCCAAAGGTACATATTTCCTGTGTACTTCCTTGCCCGCAGACTTGTGTAACAACTTCTATTATTCACATCCCCAATTACAGTGCTGCATTTGTTACAGTTGATGAGCCTGCATTGAAATCCCCTTAGCACCCGAGAGCCATAGTTTACATTGAGGTTCATTCTTGGTGTTGTATGTTTTCTGGGTTTGGACAAGTTTGTAACGACATATATTCACCATTACAGTATCATACAGTTTCACTGCCCTAAAAACCCTTTGTGCTCTACCTTTTAAAGAAGTTTTTTAGAAGAAATAACATTAATTGAAATTTAACTTGATTGAGAAATAACCAGGGCTGTTGAATACTCTTAAATATTTTTAATTGTACAGTTAATTGTGTTACACTTGTATTCTAAGTACCCACATGTATTTGTTAATAAAATCTAGATCACTGACTGTTATTTTTGAATGAGGGTTTTGAGTCAGAAAAATTAAAGTTTTGGAAACTTAAAAATAACTGAAAAAAGTTCTCATTTTTACTGAAATTTTAAAATGAGCAGTACAATAAATATGACTTCATAAACCAAGATGTTCCTGTTTACAGGTGATTCTTGTAATCATTCGTACTCATTGATCCACAATTTCTGCCTCTGCTCAAGGACTGGTACTCATTTTTTTTGAGTCACCTATTCAGGACCTTTACCTGTGCATTTGTTTTTTTATACTTATTAGCGTGATTTAAAATAATAGTTGTCGCTCTCTCATTTTTTTTTTTTTTAAGAATAAAAAGCAAGTGAGCATCTCTTTTCTTTCCAAAAAGATGAATGACACTTTTCATCTACTTTGGGCAACAACTTTGAAGATTTATAATCAAACGGATTATAAATACTCTATTTAGAGGAGAAAAACATATATCAATACTAGATGTTAACTACTAGTTTTGTGAAATTACTGCAGAAATAGATTCTAATGATACAATCAGGCATAAGCAAAAGTCATACTGAAATGTTTGACCAGAATTCTGTAGTATAGAATCTGCAAACAAATCTTTCCTAGGGGAGAGGTTTCAAAGTTTTCAAAAACTGAACACTTTTTTCGGTTATTTTTTAAATTTCCAAATTTAATTTTCTGGGGGAAAGGTTCATTTGCAGATTCTATACTACATAATTCTAGCATAGGATCTAAATCTAGCTTTCAGCCAAAGAAGTGTATGGAGGTTTAGAGCAGATGTATAGAAAACTACCAAGATTTGTGGACAAATTGGGGAGGATAAGCTGTGTAGAAAAGAAAATGGAAGGAATTAGAAATAAGTGGTCTAGATAAAAAAGGTTGAAGAATGTTTTTCACAGACTTTGAGCAAATAAGTAGGAATTACAGGGAAAACTACCAGTAGATTTTCCCTTTTCATTAAGAAAATACTTAGAAAATGTGTTTGTATTATGGTGTAATTGATTTGGGAGAGCCACACAAACTTCTTGGTTATCCAAACTTCTTGGTTATGTTGGTATGCACCAAGATAGTGGATATTGAACAGCCTTCATAGTAAACCATTACAAATATAACAGCCATCTCTACCTTTGCTGGCAGGCAGGATACATGGAAAAGTTCTCGTTCACATCACTAATTCCATAATGTCTTCTGTATTTGTTTATATAGCTGTTGGAAAACTACTATTGAAAATAGTTCTAGTTTCACTCTTTGATTTTTTTTTTTTTTGTCTGTAATGCAATAAGATACATTCTTTTTGCTTTTTGCTGATTTGCCGTCTGCTTTGAGCTGAAAATGAGTTGAAGCTTCATTGGACCTATATTGTGCATGCACCTAGTGTATTTATACAGTCTGGTTATTGTGGGTTTTAATGGGACTTCTGTCTTCTTTGTTGTCTCATGGGCAGTTAATGGAACTCCCAGCAGCCAACTTTCTACTCCTAAATCTACGAAATCCTCCAGTTCCTCTCCAACTAGTCCAGGAAGTTTCAGAGGATTAAAGGTATGAAATAGGATATGTGGCATATTTGTGTGATTTTGTTATTTTGAGTTTCATAGTTTAGCAGTTTAATTTGTTTAGGGGCTTGGGTACAGTAACAAATTAAAAAGAGTTTAGGATTTGGAACCTGGTAGATTTGACTTCGAATCCTGTGTACTGCTGTAATTTTGACCAACTCGCTTAACTCCTCTGAGCTGAAGTGTTTCTCATCTCTAAAATGGGAACATGGGGTTATAGTGTTCTTATTTTAGAGATGAACATAATGTGGTAAAGTATAATAAATAGTAGTTTTCCAATTATTATCAAAATGATTTGCAGCGGTAAAGCCTTGGAGAACATCATGATTCTTTAAAAAATCTTCTTTTGAGTCATGACTTTAATATTGCTAACATAATTTGAGTTTGTCAAAAGCCTAAAATGAAGTGAAATACTAGCATAATGTTTATACTCAGTGATAACACAAGGAAAATATGGTCATCTTTAGTGAGGAACTTAGAAACAATCTTAGCTATTGACTATGATGTCCTAAAAATATAAGCAGTAACAATATGATTAGCAGTTGGTTTAATAGACAGTTATCTAGTAGAGATGAGCAAAACCAATTGTGCAAAATTTCAACAAGTTTTATTTGATTTAGTAGTTCCTAAATATATATATTAGTAATAATATATTAGTAATTACAACTATAGCTTCAGGACAGGACAGCTAACCATTTCAAGGAAATACATGTTAATATTCTGTGCACACACCTCCTACTTCACAGATGCATGCATACTTGTGCAGGATCACTCACATTTGTGAAGATTAATGGAATTTTAAAGACATAATAAATTGTGTTATTGCTGAGACATTAAGTAAAATTGTTCCTTCTATGCTAGGTGTATCGTAATTATTATAGTAACCCCAGCATTTAGCACACAGTAAATGCTCAAGGATTACTTATTCACACCAAGAGGAATGAAGACTAATTTGTTCATTAAGGGAAATGTTGATTACTGGTCAAGATTGAAGATAAGATTATAAGTAAGATAAAGAACAGTCATCTTTCCAGAACCACCCCCTGTTCTCCACCACTGTGCCTGAGGCCTGTGGGCTTTGCTAACAGCTGTGATACCTCCTCTGGGTTTTCTTTTTCTTATTTGTAAAACAAGGACTTTTGATTTTAAATGAGCTCTAAAATGCTAGGAATATAGTTCTGTTAACTTGCGGAAAAACCTAACTAAAAGGCTAGGAAGTGTATTTTTTGCCCTTTTACTTCAATGCTGATGTAAAACCACCGAATTTTACATTAAACAGGAGTAACTAATGTCTCTGCCACACTGATTCAGCTTTTAGGCCACAATCCCAAAGCTCTCTAACTACTGCCTATTCTCATGGGTCCTGCCTTATGGAAATTTCATCTCATTACAGTTCCCATAATCTGTAGTATATATTATCATTGGGATGAAAACCTGCTTTTTAAATAGTGCAATTTAGTCAGGTTACTTTACTGTACCAAATACCCTAATTTTGATGTCATTGCAAGGCACCAACTTATTTTTTTCTATTCAATGGCATGACAGATGAGGAATTACAGATAATTACCGTGTGTTAGCACTATGCGTTTCCCTTCCCTTCATTTAAAATCGCTTATTAAGATCAGTTAAGAGGGAATGTCTGAGAATGGAGGATTGTTTTTCATGGGCAGGAACTCGTTACCACTATTTATCCTAGTTAGATGCTTTAATGGCCTTGGGGGATAGATAATCTTTTTCCAGAGAATCAGAGAATTGATAAAAGCAAGCAGACCGAGCCAGGACAGCATGTGCAGGAGCTGACAGTCTCTCTAGCTGCCAGGACACAGCTTTTGGCATTGCTGGTTTTTTTACTACCTGGATTTTATTCACTGGGGAACTAAATAAGGTTAAGGGTAAGCAGAATTTGATGTTCTGTTACAGTTTTTCCCTCTTTGTATCCATGTCTGGGAATTATTTTAATATTTTGGTGGGGGCATTGAAAGAACTGAAAATGAAAATAGGATGATATGTTTAATCTCTGATCATGGATTGTTAGTGGCCCTTTGGTTTGCTCATTAAGAAAGATATAAAAAATAGACAATCTACCTTGCTCTCCACAAAAAGTACTCGTAGTTTTCTTAGTACTCTTATGAGGAAGATGATTCTGCTAAGACTGTGTTCTTTGAGGGGCTGGACAAAAGCCAGTAGCAGAAGCAAAGCTTTCTTCAACTTGTGAATAATTTTTTTTTGCAGATGATCATGTAAGAAATAGGGTGGCAACCAAGTAATTAAGGTTCTTTAAACCTAAAACTGAAAGACGTTAGGACAACTGAGAGTTAGTGGTATCTTGATTATATATTTGTTTTGTTCAAGTAGTGTTAAAGAAAAAACACTAATTATTCCAGATACTTGTTAAAGACTATAAGGGAGACTTTATTCAAAGAGTGGGGGTGGTCCCTGGCACGTGGTATAGAGACCACTGTAGTAAAGCCTTGCAGGGAGGAAAAGAGGAAATCCAGCTCCAGCAAGGAAAAGTGGGGATTTATAACGAAGGAGCAGGGTAGGAATCAGCAGATGGAAGAGTATTAGAGGAACCATCCAGCCTAAGAGGCTTCCGGCTCCACTGACTTGATAGGCTTATTGCTGAAGGCAGGCTGGGCTGATCTGACATCAGAGTCAGACAGCAAGTACAGGGGATTTTCCCTAAACTGACTTAACAGAATCTTGCTCAGACCTCAGCCTGGATTCTGCAGGGACAGGGAGGGAAACCCAAGGTTGGGCCTAGTCAAGCAGAGGACTCGGAGGAACCTGACTAAAGTTTTGGTCATAAAAGAGTTTTTGTCAGTAGTTACCTAAAACCATAGAGTGTAAAAACTGGAAGTAGTTTCAAACCTTGTTTAGTTGTCAAGATAGAGAAACTGACTTTTTTTTTTATTTTTTGTTTGTGTTTTTTGTTTGTTTGGTTTTTGAGTCGCCCAGGCTGGAGTGCAGTGGTGCGATCTTGGCTCACTGCAACCTCCGCCTTCCGGGTTCAAGTGATTCTCTTGTCTCAGCCTCCTGAGTAACACATTTGCTCCACATGAGAAAGGGTTGAGAGATTGGGAGGGGAATAGGGAGGGGGGAGGTGTGGGAAGAAGAGGGAGGAAATCCTGGGGTTAGGGAGGAGGCTGGGTGAATGGGGTGGAAAGACAGAGAAAAATACCTGGTGGCAACTTTTCCTGAGAGGCTTGGGGGAAAAGCATGCTAATAGGTATCTAATGGGAGTTTCTTGAAAGTAAAACTGTCTACACTGTGCCCATTATTTTCACCTAACCCCATAAAGCTTTAGTAAAATCACAGAGTTCACAATAACTTAGGGTTTTTGGTTTTCTTTGGAAGACAGTACTCAGTGGAGCTGAGTATTGTCAAGATTGGTATAGATTGGAATTAGCATAGTCCAGGTTCAGCAGATACATGGGTTACAGGGATGTGGGATGAGGTTCTGTGGTGGGCCTGTGATGAAGTCACACTGTGGGTCTCGTGGCATAGCTGGGTGTTGAGCCCACGCTCATAAACACAACCAGCCCCAAGGACGCGGTGGGAAAGCAAGACCAGTCTTCTTAAATGATTGGAAACAACATGATCAGACCAAAAGTTGGTAAAATTAGTTATTAAAGGATAAGGCCACCCAGCAGGTCCCTGTTAGGCCTCTTCCCCAGAACCTAACTCCTAGGTATTATAACTTGGCTTTGCTTCTGTTTGAACTTACGGAATCTGGTTTTCCTGATGGTCAGGGCTGTTCCTGGTGATGGTCACCTAGGGAGGAGGCATTTCTGCAGGCCACACACAGCCTCTCTCACCTCAATGGCTCCAGGCTGCCTCCCACAGCCTGGAACATGGGGAGCCCAGGGACTTCTGAAGTAAGGACAGTTCACGCCAAGTTATACTATGCCTTTGTTACGAGGCTACAAAGCTCCTTGAGACTCTGGTTTATTTTCCTTTTGTCCTCTAATGCTTAAAGTTTTTTTGTGATTATTCCGAGCTATTCTAGTTAAGCTGAGGGTTATCAAGACAAAAGTCTTGGTCTACTTGGGCCAGATTATTAAGGTGGGAACGGTGCCCCCTGGTGTGCAGCTACACCAGGTTATTCTGGCAAGGCACGGTGACTCACGCCTTTAATCCCAGCACTTTGGGAGACCTGAGCTCCCTCCCTCCTTTGCTGCCTCCTCCATTTGGAAACGGACACAGGATGGTGATCAAAAGCATGTGAAATGTGACAGCCCTTTTAGAATTTGTCTGGCGGGGTTTCTGGTGGTACCAGAAGACTCCAAGCAGGTAAATCTATTAAAACATTTAGGGCCAGGTGTGGTGGCTCATGCCTGTGATCCCAGCACTTTGGGAGGCCAGGGTGGTCGGATCACGAGTTCAGGGGCTCAAGACCAGCCTGGCTAACATGGCGAAACCCCATCTCTACTAAAAATACAAAAATTAACCAGGCATGGTGGCGGGTGCCTGTAATCCCAGCTACTCGGGAGGCTGAGGCAGGAGAATCCCTTGAACCCGGGAGGCAGAGGTTGCAGTGAGCCGAGATCCTGCCACTTCACTCCGGCCTGGGCTACAGGGCAGGACTCCGACTTAAAATTAAAAATGGGAAAAAAAGCACGTGAAGTCCAAGTGCCTGGGTTTGATCTTGGCATGGTCACTTTTAAGCTGTTTTACGTTGGGCAAGTCACATCACCCCTATCTGTGAAAAAAGGGATTAATAGGACCTGCCGCACAGGATTGAGATTGATTAAATATGGAGAAAGCAGTTAGGATGGCCTTGTTATTCTTTCTTACCATAAACCTTGGCATTTCCAGGTTCCATTTTCACATAAAGGCAGTTTCACTTACAAAAAACTAACATGCAGTGGTATACAAGGAGGAAAGAGAAAGTGAGAGAAGTCAGACTCCAGATTTTATTACCTCCTCTGCTTTTCTATCACCAGCTTTTCCTCTCAACTCTCCCTTCATCTCTGCTTTCCTGCCCTCTTCACATATTCCAACCCTATCAGTAATCTATAAATGACTCTGTTAGAAACAGGTTATCCCACCTGGGAGGCTGAGGTGGGAGAATTGCTTGAATTCAGGAGGCGGAGGTTGCAGTGAGCCGAGATCACACCACTGCACTCCAGCCTGGGCAACAGAGCGAGACTCTGTCTCCAGGAAAAAAAAAAAAAGGTTTTTCCCGCAAGGCACGGTGGCTCACGCCTTTAATCCCAGCACTTTGGGAGGCCAAGGTGGGTGGATCACCCGAGGTCAGGAGTTTGAGACCAGCCTGGGCAAAATGGTGAAATCCTGTCTCTACTAAAAATAAAAAGCTTTGCTGGGTGTGGTGGCATGTGCCCCTGCCCATAGTGCCCGTAGTGCCAGCTATTTGGGAGGCTGAGGCAGGAGAATCACTTGAACCCAGGAGGCAGAGGTGGCAGTGAGCCGAGATCGCGCCATTGCACTCCAGCCTGGGTGACAAGAATGAGACTCTGTCTCAAAAAAAAAAAAAAAAAAAAAAGGAAAAAGGTTATCCCAAAACTTAACAGCTTAAAACAAAAGTAAAAAATTGATTTTCTCACACAGCTCTGATGGGTCAGAAATTCAGGAGCAGCTTCACTGGGTGGTTCTGGCTCAAGATCTTTCATGAGGTTGCAGTCAAGATGCGTCCCAGGCCGGAGCTGCCTGAAGGCTTGGCTGGGAATGGAGGATCCCCCTCTGTGGTCACTCATTCACTTGCTGGCAAGCTGGTGCTGGCTGTTGGCAGGAGGCCTCGGTTACTCGCCATGTGGACCTCTCCATAAGTTGGCTTGAGTTTCCTCAGAACACTGCAGGTGGCTTTCCCCAGAACCCAGTGATAGAGAGAGAGAGAGTGCCATACAGAAGCTGTCCATTCTGTGACTTAACCTTGGAAGCCAGACCCCGTATCTTCCATAATATCTTGGTGGTCACACACCAGCCCAACTCAGCATGGGGAGATTGATCACAAGGGCATGAAAAACAGGAGGTGGGGCTCACGAGGGCTATTGTGGAGTCTGGCAGTCACACTAGCCTTCTCTCCATTTTTGTCTCTTTATCAGCCACTCAGAATTTCTGCCCTGGGCTGCTCCGGCTTCCTCATCCTGTCCTTTCCAACCTTCCTGTCCATCCTCTTTTTTGAGGGCTGCCAGAGTCTCACCCCATCAATTTTATTGCTTTGTTCTCCTTCCAGTCCTTTTGTTCCTCAGACTGATGACTCCTTACTCATTCTTTTTCGTCCTCTTCAAATCCTAGAATCCCACCCCAGCGGACATCGTTTGCTGCTTTTAATGCGCTCGTCTTCCTGATTCTCCATTTTTCTGCTTGACCCCAGCCTATGATCTTCTGTTCCCTCTGTGCAAGTTCCTCGGAGTCTCTTCAATCTAGCTGATAACTTTTCCCATAGGAATATTTGCTATGCTTAAATCACAGCATTTTCTTTGGGACAGATAGGCAATAAAGAGTAGTAAATGTGTCATCAGCTGCCAGATGGATGAAGAAAGCATTTCCCTGAACTTTAATTCATCATTCACGTTCCAGTTTAAGACTTTTAAGGCAGTAGTAACTTAAGGCTTCAGAGTCACAGCACATCTGTGGACACTGAGGGATAAAATGTTTCGTGTTTTGATGCTGAAGTGTATGCCTGGAGGCTGTCTGCTGTGAGCATTCTTGCCGGTTGAAAGAAGGAGGAAAAAAGTACATGTGAAACATTATCCAACATCTTGAGATTATGAACTGTCTGATGTGCTGATATTTTATCTGATGATGTCTCCTGGGTCTGCTAGTGGTGAAAGATTTTCCAGATTTGTGAAGTGTGATGAAAGGGCTGGTAGTATCTCATCCTGATTGGCAGAGCTAAAATGTAACTCTTCGACCTTCTGAACTTGAACACTTCTTTTCGAAGCTGTGAAATGTAAATCCACAGTAGCTGCTGACCTTAGACATTTTTGCTTTTCCCGGGAGCTTTGGCTTTTCTTTTGTAATTAAGACTAGTTGATAACCTTCAGTACTAAGAAACTGACCACTTCTCATTACCCCAGAGATGGGTAGTGACTTCATCTTTCCATGTAATTGATTTTGGAGAATAAAAACCAAAAGAGGGGCTAAGCAGTTTTGAAGTGCCCTAACAAAATAAGTCATAACGCATCTCAGACTTTGAGGACAGTTGAGTTGCTAGTGAAATCTGGTGCATTTGGGAAGTAAATGGCTCACCTGGGCTGAAGCCCATCTTTCTGAGGATGCAGGGAGGATTTACCAAGTAAATAAGTGTATAAATAGGATCAATTGTAAGAATTTCAGTTGAATGCAACCGGCACGTGTTAAACTTAAATGCCCCATTATTCATAAAAGTGGGCCCAGAAATTCTTCTTGGTAGTGCATTATAGGTAATTGGAGGGAGTTAAAGACTTAGAGATTGTTGGCCGGGCGCGGTGGCTCAAGTCGGTAATCTCAGCACTTTGGGAGGCTGAGACAGGCGGATCACGAGGTCAAGAGATCGAGACCATCCTGGCTAACACGATGAAACCTCGTCTCTACTAAAAAAATACAAAAAACTAGCTGGGTGAGGTGATGGGCGCCTGTAGTCCCAGCTACTCGGGAGGCTGAGGCAGGAGAATGGCGTGAACCCGGGAGGCGGAGCTTGCAGTGAGCTGAGATCCGGCCACTGCACTCCAGCCTGGGTGACAGAGCGAGACTCCGTCTCAAAAAAAAAAAAAAAAA